>NC_056446.1:38127687-38228348 GCF_018296145.1 Oncorhynchus tshawytscha
TATTCAAAAGGCTTAAGCATCTAAAACAAATACTTTTTTTTTTTTTTCTGTCTTAAGAAATTGTAAATGTTGCATTGAAGTGTAAAAAAAAATAAGGAAGTTTTGAATCATTTTTCTGGCGTCCAGACCACTGTTCTACGGTGTTGTTTCCTAGAAAAGGACCAAAGAAAATCATGTCCATCTCTTGATTCTGCATTTCAATGATTTCATGTTTTGGTTTTCCTCTGTACATTGCAATGGGCGTGAAGATAGTATTTTAATATTTGTATAAAGTTTAATTTAATTCTACCATGTGTACATAACTATTTCTTATTAAAGCTTTCTTTTGAAATGTGTGAGACCTGATTTAGTTTTTAGTTTTTACACTGAAAATCATATTGTGTGTATCCAAAATGGCACCCTATTCCCTATATAGTGCACTACTATAGACCAGAGCCCTATTCCCTATATAGTGCACTACTATAGACCAGAGCTCTATTCCCTATATAGTGCACTACTATTGACCAGAGCCCTATTCCCTATATAGTGCACTACTATAGACCAGAGCCCTATTCCCTATATAGTGCACTACTATAGACCAGAGCCCTATTCCCTATATAGTGCACTACTTTAGACCAGAGCCCTATTCCCTATATAGTGCACTACTATTGACCAGAGCCCTAGTCCCTATATAGTGCACTACTTTAGACCAGAGCCCTATTCCCTATATAGTGCACTACTATTGACCAGAGCCCTAGTCCCTATATAGTGCACTACTTTAGACCAGAGCCCTATTCCCTATATAGTGCACTACTATAGACCAGAGCCCTATTCCCTATATAGTGCACTACTATTGACCAGAGCCCTAGTCCCTATATAGTGCACTACTTTAGACCAGAGCCCTATTCCCTATATAGTGCACTACTTTAGACCAGAGCCCTATTCCCTATATAGTGCACTACTATAGACCAGAGCCCTATTCCCTATATAGTGCACTACTATTGACCAGAGCCCTAGTCCCTATATAGTGCACTACTTTAGACCAGAGCCCTATTCCCTATATAGTGCACTACTATTGACCAGAGCCCTATTCCCTATATAGTGCACTACTTTAGACCAGAGCTCTATTCCCTATATAGTGCACTACTTTAGACCAGAGCCCTATTCCCTATATAGTGCACTACTTTAGACCAGAGCCCTATTCCCTATATAGTGCACTACTATTGACCAGAGCCCTATTCCCTATATAGTGCACTACTTTAGACCAGAGCCCTATTCCCTATATAGTGCACTACTATTGACCAGAGCCCTATTCCCTAAATAGTGCACTACTATTGACCAGAGCCCATTCCACTAGGGCGGCAGGGTAGCGGTTGGACTAGTAACCAAAAGGTTGCAAGTTCAAATCCCCGACAAGGTACAAATCTGTCGTTCTGCCCCTGAACAGGCAGTTAACCCACTGTTCCTAGGCTGTCATTGAAAATAAGAATTTGTTCTTAACTGACTTGCCTAGTAAAATAAAGGTAAAATAAATAAAATAAAAATATAGACCAGGATCCTATTCCCTATATAGTGCACTACTTTGGCCTGAGCCCCTTGATCCTGGTCAAAAGTAGTGCACTGTAGGGGAATATAGAGCAATTTGGGAGGCAAGCAATATTGACATTTCTATACTGAAAAAGAATGCAGGTTGGGGTTATTCCACAACAAATGAGAATTCAGCTGAACATCGTTTCCACCCACACTGCATGGCCAAAAAAATGGAACTTGGTATTTGTGTTCAATTCACCATTGTATTTCGTTACTCAAAAATGTTGTAGAACATAAAATAGATGAACGTTGTGGCCTTTTTAATTTTATTGATTTGGCAAAACTGAACGGTTGGATCTCTACTTTTCTAAGAGGATTTTGACCTTCTGTAGTTTTCTATTTGTATTATTTAATCAGGCAAGTCGGTTAAGAACAAATTCTTATTTTCAATGATGACCTACGAACAAGTGGGTTAACTGCCTTGTTCAAGGGCAGAACGACAGATTTGTACCTTGTCAGCCCAGGGATTCGAGCCAGCAACCTTTTCAGTTACTGGCCCAACACTCTTAACCACTAGGCTACCCTGCCGCCCAACTTAGTCAGGAAGCAGAGAAGAATACACGGTTTATGAACAGCTGAATTGATGCCTAAAATAGGTCAAAACTGTGTTTTAAATGTTTTTTTATTCAACGGCCCAAAGACTGACATAATAATAGTAATGTAGTAAAAAAAAGTAAGCAGACTAAAAGATTGATATACCCATGTGTAGTAAACATATGGGTGAAACGCCTGTAGAGAACAGATACTTAAAAGGCCTACCTACTGTTACCTCAAGGACACTGCAGGACAACCACACCTGAGTGTACAGGGCGAATGTGTGTCTGTCCGTCAGTCACATTATCATGATACTGCACCCACCTAGTTGCGCATCTTACGAACAGTCAGTAAAGAGCCATGCCATGTTTTTTTTTTTGCACCCTGTCCTGTGACGAACAAACACCAAACCATTGTTTGATGTAGATGGTGAACCGTGTGACTGGGTGACATCTAGCGGCAGAGAGATGGTACTGCAGCGTGTCATTGAAAAGCCGAGAGAAAACGGGCTCCATTTTGTGTCCGTCTCGCAGTAAAAGCAGCAAGACAATCCCTCCGAAGGAAGGAACAAAAAAAAAAAAACAACACAAAAGGTATATTAACATTTGTACAATTTTTAAATGGACGAAAACTCATTTTAACAGCATTATTGCACTAGTATTGCCAGTGGGGAAACAATGTTTTTAACAAGCTAGGTAGGTTTGTTTATCTTGCGTTTGCAAAATGCAATCACAAGGTCCCCCCCCCCTCTAAAAAATGCACAATGTCTGTGTCGCAGCTCACGTTAAGGTCACAATAAACGCTCGGTTTTAAAACCTCTCCGGGATGAGTATACGCGGTTTATCACGTTTTAGGCATCTAAAATAGTGTATACTTTTTTTTTTAAAGTTAATACTCCCAATTTGTGTACTATATATAATTCTAGTTGGCTAAACATTGCTAATGTTGTGGGTGTAGCATTTAACCACGCAGAAAATATTGATGGTGTCGTTTGAGTTTCTTACAACATTCCTTCCACATAGTGGGTGGGGTTTCTTTTTTTTAGTTTCAAAATGTGTCATTTTAGGGAATTATTTTAAAATAATCAATTTGATTTACTCTGTTTTCGGATAGACATCTTTTACAGGCAGAATGAGTGGCTGCCGCATATTTGTCGGCCGGTTGAACCCGTCCGCCAGAGAGAAGGACGTGGAGAGATTCTTCAAAGGATACGGCCGCATCCGAGACATCGACCTCAAGAGGGGCTTTGGTTTTGTGGTAAAGTACACACACACACACACACACACCATGTAATGTCACACTGCGTTGTTCTTAGCCCTAGGTTAAGGAGGCAGTTAGGTCTTGGCTAAGTGCAGTGTGGACTCACATACAGGTTTTAGTTTTTGGGGGTCAGTATACACACACCATGAGGCACATATCTGAACCCTCAATTACGACCTCTACTTACTAGATAATTGATACCATAAGATAGTTACATGGTTTAGAAAACCTTGTAGACAGGAGGTCTAGAATAGATTTTCTGAATGTTATAATCTGTTCTCCAGGAGTTTGATGATCCTAGGGATGCTGAGGATGCAGTTTATGAGTTGGACGGCAAGGAGCTCTGCAATGAGAGGTAAAAGCAGCATCTCTGTTCATGATGGACATTTACACATCACCACGTTGGCTCACATATCAATAAATAGTCCTGGGTTATTATAACAGCATTCCATAACCTGTTCTGTGTCTTAAGGCCTCTTCTTTTTTCTCTCAGAGTGACCATTGAGCATGCTCGTGTGCGCCTGCGTGGTGGGCGAGGACGTGGTGGTGACAGAGGGGGAGGAGGAGGAGGAGGAGGCCGCTTCCCAGATCGCTATGGCCGTGGCTCCCAGGATAGTCGGAGGTACATGGACTTAAATATTATCAGCTAGCCTCTCTTACAAGTCTCAGTGTGGACTACCCACACTGGTCGCTAAACAAATAGATTTCAGAAGACCTTTTCACAAGAGGAGATTTTAGACAAAATATCCCCAAGGAGAAGAAGAAAAAACACATTTATTAAACCAACTTCAAAACTCTGCTTTCTGTGTTTGGCTTTCATAGTTTGTTTGTTCATCCCATGAGGAGCGCATACACAATGTAAATGCATACATACGGGGCATGCATATATCAGGTGATAGAAATATCGACGCCGGTACCAGAATTAAAATGAAAGTCTGTTTTTAATAATACTTCCTGTGGATATTTTGTCTCAAATTTCCATAAGGACCAACCAACCAAGTGGACCACCGGCAGAGTAAGTTCAAAGGACAGTTTATTCAACATTCTGTCTACACAAGGCACCTTTTGGAAATGTTTATTTTATTTTACCTTTATTTAACTAGGCAAATCAGTTAAGAACAAATTCAAATTTTCAATGACGGCCTAGGAACAGTTTAACTGCCTGTTCAGGGGCAGAACGACAGATTTGTACCTTGTCAGCTCGGGATTCGAACTTGTAACCTTTCGGTCCAATGCTCTAACCACTAGGCTACCCTGTCGCCCCGAAATGTGCAATGGATATAAATCAATGTAATCTAGGAGGTCAGTATCAGCTCAGTGGGAGGGGCAACACTGTTCTTTGTCATTGACTCTAATCCCAAATGGTACTATTTGATATTTCTAGTCAGAATCATGGGTCTGAATATAGAAAATCTGTATAGGTGTGTCGATCTAGTGTCTGTTAAGGATGTTAAACTATAATGAATGGACAATGGGAAACTGATCCTAGATCAGCACTTGAGGTGCTTGTGTTCTCTCTCTCCCACTACAACAAAATGTAATAGGCTACTAGTCAGGATGAACTCCAAGCTTCAGCTAGAAGGAAGGAACTAGCTGTGGATGACTCACCAATGGGTTTTAGCCCACTGTTATGGAACCACGGTTCTAGATTATCTGCAAGGTTTTCATACTTTTCTCTCTCTCCCACCACAGTAGGAACCCCCCACCGATGCGTACGGAGAACCGTCTCATCGTGGAGAACCTGTCATCTCGCGTCAGCTGGCAGGTGAGTTCCTTACCTGGGCGTGTCTGCTCATCTACTGTACCTGCCTGTTAGTAACAACACCAGGTGCTGAGTAATCAGAGGGAGAGAGTGACAATGCTCAGCTTTATACCTTATCTTCACTAGTAATGATCTCAAGGCAACTTGCCTGGTTCACTCCAGGTAAAGAAGTTCAGTCATGTTTTTTTCCTACGTTTATTGGAGAGAATGTAATAATATTTTAATGGGCTGAGAGCACATGCATATGAAAATCAGCAGCACTAGCCAAATGTGTTGTTGGTCTCATTTCTCCTTTACAAGTGATTTGAACTATAAGAGGCTATGTACTGAGAGCCCATCTAGCTCTCTCCTGAGAGCTTCCAGTGAAAATAACCAGCCATAGATATTTACTGCATCTAAAGAATACAGTTTGATTAGATACAAAAGAGAGGAAAAACAAAACTAATTTGTCTTGTTTATTTATTTTATTTTAACCAATTCTTCACCCCTTTATTTGCCAGCCTGACTGTTGTGTCGTATGGACGAGAGCGCTTCTTATGGTGGAGTTAACCCAATCAGGGTCCCTCTCTCTGGGTTGAGCCATGTCGTGCCAGCCAGAGTGCCTGTCGGCCTACTCCTAGTTGGTATCCTCCTGCTGGTCGTATGAGTGCTCCCTCCCTCGCTTGGTTGGGGGTGAGGTCCCACCCCCCCTGGGTCCCACTACCCACTCTGCTCTAGAAGCACTGGCGTGGCCGGCGACCACTTCGCTCGCACTCGCTGCCCCCCCCCCTCAACGGCGGGAGCACTGTGCTGACAGAGAGGGAGAAATCGCAAACAGAGAGGCAGAAAGAGAGGAAAGAGAGTCGATGATGGTGTTGATGGTGGCTGGCGTGTTGGCCTGATCGATGGTGGTTCGTAAATTTGAGAGGCTTCAATCGATCCATACAACCCCCTCCCCTCACCCCCTCCCCTCACCCCCTCCCCTCCCCGTGTGCTGTGATTCCGTCCGCACATCGTGAGCGGTGCCCAGAGGTGGATAAAATCTGCTGAGCGAGGTCACGAGAGGTCAAGGTTGGATGACGAGGTGCGATCAAGGTGGTTATGATGGTATGGTGGACTAGGAGAGTCTGCTGCGGCCCGCTCCAAGGGGGTCTCAGGTATTGGTTTCCTCTCTTCCTCTGTACTGAGCCTGAGAGGGGTGGGGGGGGTGCCGAGCCCTAGACATGGTACCCGTCCCAGGCGTTAGGGGGCAGGGAGCCCTGTGCCCTCGGCTCCTAGCTAGCAAGAGACAACCTCAACATGCTGCTCAACACAGCTTCTCTACTGTTCATGTTGTATTTGAACTGTTCTATGCAGTTGTTTAAAGTGAGTGGGGTCCAAGAATATACTTTTAATTCAAAATATTATCTTTTTTTATATCAACCTGACATCTTTTTGTCTTTTTTTTTTAATCTTCCTCCATTTTATAGACCCAATTTAGAGAGTGTTTGTTTTTTTTGTACTTCCGGGAAGATTTTAATTCTCATTTCCTTTTGCCAAAAGCTCTTTTCTCCTCGCAGCAAAGGAGTTTCTTAAGGAAGTGTGTGACATTTTCCAAACCGTTTCTGTCCATTTGGCTTGTCCCGTACATCAACATGCACACAGACACCTAACTGGTAAATGGAACAACTACTTTTAACACAATGACTTTGTTGCTGGACCAGGCAGCTAGTAGTAAGGTAAACTAGTAATTCTGCTGTGATCTCTGAGGTTCTTGGACCCCTCTCGTCATCTCTGTTAGTCTCTGTAGTTCCTCCTATGTTATCTAACCTTTTTTCTCTCATTGGTGAATATGATACATTATGTTGACAGTGTTGTCCTGGTCCGGTCCTAACTTGGCCTGTCGTTGTGTAGGACCTGAAGGATTTCATGAGACAGGCTGGGGAAGTCACGTTTGCAGACGCACACCGCCCCAAGCTCAACGAAGGGTAAGAATAACAAAATACTCTTCTTCCTCTGCCTGTAAACTACCTCTTCTTCCTCTGCCTGTAAACTACCTCTTCTTCCTCTGCCTGTAAACTACCTCTTCTTCCTCTGCCAGTAAACTACCTCTTCTTCCTCTGCCAGTAAACTACCTCTTCTTCCTCTGCCTGTAAACTACCTCTTCTTCCTCTGCCTGTAAACTACCTCTTCTTCCTCTGCCTGTAAACTACCTCTTCTTCCTCTGCCTGTAAACTACCTCTTCTTCCTCTGCCAGTAAACTACCTCTTCTTCCTCTGCCTGTAAACTACCTCTTCTTCCTCTGCCTGTAAACTACCTCTTCTTCCTCTGTAAACTACCTCTTCTTCCTCTGCCTGTAAACTACCTCTTCTTCCTCTGCCTGTAAACTACCTCTTCTTCCTCTGCCTGTAAACTACCTCTTCTTCCTCTGCCTGTAAACTACCTCTTCTTCCTCTGCCTGTAAACTACCTCTTCTTCCTCTGCCTGTAAACTACCTCTTCTTCCTCTGCCTGTAAACTACCTCTTCTTCCTCTGCCTGTAAACTACCTCTTCTTCCTCTGCCTGTAAACTACCTCTTCTTCCTCTGCCTGTAAACTACCTCTTCTTCCTCTGCCAGTAAACTACCTCTTCTTCCTCTGCCTGTAAACTACCTCTTCTTCCTCTGCCTGTAAACTACCTCTTCTTCCTCTGCCTGTAAACTACCTCTTCTTCCTCTGCCTGTAAACTACCTCTTCTTCCTCTGCCTGTAAACTACCTCTTCTTCCTCTGCCTGTAAACTACCTCTTCTTCCTCTGCCTGTAAACTACCTCTTCTTCCTCTGCCTGTAAACTACCTCTTCTTCCTCTGCCTGTTCCTCTTCTTCCTCTGCCTGTAAACTACCTCTTCTTCCTCTGCCTGTAAACTACCTCTTCTTCCTCTGCCTGTAAACTACCTCTTCTTCCTCTGCCTGTAAACTACCTCTCTTCTCTGCCTCTGCCTGTAAACACCTCTTCTTCCTCTGCCTGTAAACTACCTCTTCTTCCTCTGCCTGTAAACTACCTCTTCCTCTGCCTGTAAACTACCTCTTCTTCCTCTGCCTGTAAACTACCTCTTCTTCCTCTGCCTGTAAACTACCTCTTCTTCCTCTGCCTGTAAACTACCTCTTCTTCCTCTGCCTGTAAACTACCTCTTCTTCCTCTGCCTGTAAAACCTCTTCTTCCTCTGCCTGTAAACTACCTCTTCTTCCTCTGCCAGTAAACTACCTCTTCTTCCTCTGCCTGTAAACTACCTCTTCTTCCTCTGCCTGTAAACTACCTCTTCTTCCTCTGCCTGTAAACTACCTCTTCTTCCTCTGCCTGTAAACTACCTCTTCTTCCTCTGCCTGTAAACTACCTCTTCTTCCTCTGCCTGTAAACTACCTCTTCTTCCTCTGCCTGTAAACTCGCCAACATCCACATACTCCTAAAACGTTTTCCATTCAACCTTGTCAGTTGTATTCCACTGATCTGTTGTTTCGTCTTGTCGGTCTTCAGGGTGGTTGAGTTCGCTTCTTACAGCGATCTGAAAAACGCCCTTGAGAAGCTGTCTGGCAAGGAGATCAATGGAAGGAAAATCAAGCTGATCGAGGCAGCTAAGAAGAGGTGAGTGGTCTGGAGAATAAGCCCTTCTAGATGTTTCTACTAGTGTTTCCTCTCAGGAACTGAGGACGGCAGTGTCAGTAAAGTGATGATACGGTTGGTTTCACCTTTACCCCTCTTCCTCTTCCTCCAGGGGTTCCAGGAGTCGTTCCCGTTCAGAGAGCTCTTCTCGTTCTCGCTCCCGTTCTCGTAACCGGTCCCCGTCCCGCTCCAGGACCCCTCGTCGTTCCAGGTCCCACTCCCCCAAAGCCCGCTCCCCCAAGAGGGACTACAAACGCTCTCGTTCTCGTTCCCACAGCGGCTCCCCAGCGCCCCGTGCTGCTGCCCCTGGCTCCCCACCCCCGAGGGCCAAAGAGACCTCTTCCTCCTCCTCCTCTAAACGGCCCTCTAAGCCCAGCAAGTCTGCCTCCCCCAACTCCCCTCCCCCTGCACAGCGTGCGCCTTCCAGGTCTCCTTCCAGGTCTCGTGGCTCTCGCTCTCCGTCTACGGACAGCCGCCACTGAGAACACCTAGCGCAGGAGTATACACATTTTAAAATAAACACACACCGCGTACATAAATACTCCCATTCAGACAAAACAGGACAGGGCAGGAACTGTTTTACCCAGCGGTTCTTGCCTGGTGTCCCTGTATTTTCCCCTCCATGTTTCCTCCCTCCACTCTTCTCTTCTGACATAGCTGATCTTTGACCTACTTTTGTATGGTGGGTGTTCTCAGTAAAAGCTTGGCTCTTGCTGTGAACACAATGAGGGCTTTGTTTTCAATTTGAGCATCAAGTCTAAAACCTTCTGTGGGTTTTGGTTAGTATTTTTATTTGTAATAATGGATGTAATTCTTGGTAAGGTATTACATAATTTTTTTTTTATCATTCAACGCTCGTGTGGTGACTCCCCACTCTACCGGCTTTTGTTTGTCAGCTCTGATATCATGAGCTGTTGAGAATTCAAGTCCCGTTCCATGATGGCTATGAATGTGATTGGCTAAGGTTTTGGGTCGAGCCATTCTGATCTCAGTGTAGGGTTCTTTTTTGGGGGGGGTATCAGATTGTGATCTGTTTTTTTGGGGGGGGTATCAGATTGTGATCTGTTTTTTTGGGGGTATCAGATTGTGATCTGTTTTTTGGGGGGGTATCAGATTGTGATCTGTTTTTTTGGGGGGTATCAGATTGTGATCTTTTTTTTTGGGGGGGGGTATCAGATTGTGATCTGTTTTTTGGGGGGGGGGGTATCAGATTGTGATCTGTTTTTTGGGGGGGGTATCAGATTGTGATCTGTTTTTTTGGGGGGTATCAGATTGTGATCTTTTTTTTTTTTGGGGGGTTTATCAGATTGTGATCTGTTTTTGGGGGGTTTTATCAGATTGTGATCTGTTTTTTGGGGGGTTTATCAGATTGTGATCTGTTTTTTTGGGGGGTTTATCAGATTGTGATCTGTTTTTTTGGGGGGTTTATCAGATTGTGATCTGTTTTTGGGGGAGGGGGTATCAGATTGTGATCTGTTTTTGGGGGAGGGGGTATCAGATTGCGATCTGTTTTTGGGGGAGGGGGTATCAGATTGCGATCTGTTTTTTGGGGAGGGGGTATCGGATTGTGATCTGTGTTTTTGGGGGAGGGGTATCGGATTGTGATCTGTGTTTTTGGGGGAGGGGGTATCAGATTGTGATCTTTTTTTTTTTGGGGGGGTATCAGATCGTGATCTGTTATTTTGGGGGGGGTATCAGATTGTGATCTGTTATTTGGGGGGGCAATAAAGGTCCTCGTTTAAGACGTCTGGTGAAAACATTGTGGCTGCGTTATTATTTAACCCGTTTTGTATTGACCGTTTAAACGGTTGGTTAGGGTTCGATGCACACCGCCATTTAACCCGTTTTGTATTGACCGTTTTAAACGGAGTGGTTGTCTGTGTCTGTACTCTTTGTTTCTATAGAGCATTATACACGTTTCCTTTCACATAGGTATTGTAATGAAGCATCGACACAACCTAGAGAATAGTTTGGAAAGTAACTATTTTTAATGCTAAATGAAGTCTTTGGTTTGTTTTTGTTTTTCTCTCTCCGTGTTCAATATGAGGGTTGTAATTTGTACTTAATTGAAAAAGAACAAGACACAGCAAACGACAAATGAAAACAGTTTTAAATAAAACATCCAAGCCATTTTGTATGTCAGAACTTGAAGAATAAAGGTAAACTTCTACAAAGAGTTGTGCCACTGTTTATAAAATGTTCTTAGTCATGGATTTAGATTATATTTTATTGTTTGAAACGTTCAGTATTACAATGTATATAGCTTGTACACACAGACATACTGCACTAGCTTGCCTTGATCATAAATGCACGTGTAGTACAGACGGTACGTACTTTTAATTACCAATTCCTTTCCCTGAAATGTGTCATACAGTAGTCAATTGGCGCAATCGCTCCACCTGTTCCTCCACCGACAGCAGCCGTGCCTCAGCATCAATGGAGACTCCGATTGTAAATGCAGTTGCTGGGGGTGTTTTCAAGTCGACTGTACATATCGTAGTGGTTCACGGTAAATCATCAGACTGATGTGATTGTTTCTGGATGCTCGGAGAGAAATACTGATCAATCGGAGAGAAATACCGATCATTCGGGGAGAAATGTTGATCAATCGGAGAGATACAGATCACCCGGAGAGAGATACTGATCATTTGGAGAAATACCGATCAATTGGAGAGATACTGATCAATCGGAGAGAAATACCGGCCATTCGGAGAGAAATACTGATCATCCGGAGAGAAATACCGATCAACCGGAGAAATACCGATCATCCGGAGAGAGATACCGACCATTCGGAGAGAGATACCGATCATCCGGGGGAGAGATACCGATCATCCGGGGGAGAGATACCGATCACCCGGGGAGAGATACCGATCATTCGGGGAGAGATACCGATCATTCGGGGAGAGATACCGATCATTCGGGGAGAGATACTGATCATTCGGAGAGCGATACCGATCATTCGGAGAGAGATACCGATCATTCGGAGAGAGGTACCGATCATCCGGAGAGAGATACTGATCGTTCGGAGAGAGATACTGATCGTTCGGAGAGAGATACTGATCCTTCGGAGAGAGATACTGATCATTCGGAGCATGAATTCCGGAACATTCTGTGACCGTTAGGGATCCCTGTTAGTTCAGCCGATGCAGCAGCCACTCTGCCTGGGCTACAAAAACATTAAGGCACTTACATAACACAGTACATCATAGTTACATTCTGCATTGTACATATGTGGTGTATAATACCACCATACAACAATATTACAATGTTTGTGTGCATATGCATGTGTCTGTACCTTTTTGTGTCTCTTCACAGTCCCCACTGTTCTATCAGGTATATTTTTACCTGTTTTTAAATCTAATTTTACTACTTGCATCAGTTACCTGATGTGGAATAGAGTTCCATGTGGTCATGGCTCTATGTAGTACTGTCCACCTCCCATAGTCTGTTCTGGACTTGGGGACTGTGAAGAGACCTCTGGTGGCATGTCTTGTGGGGTACATGTCTTATGGGATGTCTTATGGCATGTCTTATGGGTGTCAGAGCTGTGTGCCAGTAGTTTAGACAGACAACTTCTAGCCTTGATTTTTGACTCTGATACCATATCTACAGTCTTTCACCTTTTAATGTGTATAGTGTTACATACTAGGTGTTGTCCAATGAATTCCTGTAATCACTCCGGCTTCAAATCAGGGTTGATTGGAAAAAGCTGTTCAAAAGAGGATAATGCATATCTTTGTACTCCCTGACAAAGGCCATGCAGCCAAATTGTGTCAAGTTTTTAATCTTTGTTTCCACTGAACATGCCATTCAAATAAAGGCATTTTAATGAATTATATGAATAGTACCTTGGATCTCAGTGCATTCAGCTTGTCAACACTTCTTACAAAAACAAGTAGTGATGAAGTCTCTGCTCCACTTTGAACCAGTGCGGAATGACTTTTGCTTCCCTCCAGGCCTGAGGGAACACACTTTCTAGTAGGCTTAAATTGAAGATGTGGCAAATAGGAGTGGCAATATCGTCCGCCATTATCCTCAGTCATTTTCAATCCAAGTTGTCAGAGCCCCGATGGCTTGTCATTGTTGGTAGACAACAATCATTTGTTCACCTCTTCCACACTCACTTTACGGAATTCAAAATTACAATGCTTGTCTATCATCATTCGGTCACTTATACTTGGATGTGTAGTGTCAGCGTTTGCTCTGAATTCTATCTGATCAAATGGCCACATCGCTGGGCTGGCCGGCTTCCTCTAACTTCACTGCCTCGTACACCCGCTTCTCTGTGGGGGGGAGAGAGAGAAAATTACTCTTTACATTTGAATGATTAGCAGGACAGGAAATGGTCCAATTCACACATTTATCAAAACATGTGGTCAGGCCTCCCGGGTGGCGCAGCGGTCTAAGGCACTGCATCGCAGTGCTAGCTGTGCCACCAGAGATTCTGGGTTCGAGCCAAGGCTCTGTTGCAGCCGGCTGCAACCAGGAGGCCCGTGGGGCGGCGCACAATTGGCCCAGGGTCGTCTGGATTAGGGAGGGTTTGGCCGGCAGGGATATCCTTGTCTCATCGTGCACTAGTGACTCCTGTGTCGGGCCGGGCGCAGTGCACGCTGACCAGGTCGCAAGGTGTACGGTGTTTCCTCCGACACGTTGGTGCGGCTGGCTCCCGGGTTGGATGTGCATTGTGTCAAGAAGCAGTGCGGCTTGGTTGGGTTGTGTTTCCGAGGACGCATGGCTCTTGACCTTCGCCTCTCCCGAGTCCGTACGGGAGTTGCAGCGATGAGACAAGACTGTAACTACCAATTGGATACCACGAAATTGGGGAGAAAAAAAGGGGTAAAATAAATATTTTTAAAAAGAGAACAAACACGTGGTCCCTACTGCCTGAGAACATCCCTGGTCATCCCTACTGCCTCTGATCTGGTGATCCTTGGTCATCTCTACTGCCTGAGAACATCCCTGGTCATCTCTACTGCCTGAGAACATCCCTGGTCATCTCTACTGCCTGAGAACATCCCTGGTCATCTCTACTGCCTGAGAACATCCCTGGTCATCTCTACTGCCTGAGAACATCCCTGGTCATCTCTACTGCCTGAGAACATCCCTGGTCATCTCTACTGCCTGAGAACATCCCTGGTCATCTCTACTGCCTGAGAACATCCCTGGTCATCTCTACTGCCTGAGAACATCCCTGGTCATCTCTACTCTGAGAACATCCCTGGTCATCCCTACTGCCTGAGAACATCCCTGGTCATCCCTACTGCCTCTGATCTGGTGATCCTTGGTCATCTCTACTGCCTGAGAACATCCCTGGTCATCTCTACTGCCTGAGAACATCCCTGGTCATCCCTGCTGCCTGAGAACATCCCTGGTCATCTCTACTTCCTGAGAACATCCCTGGTCATCTCTACTGCCTGAGAACATCCCTGGTCATCTCTACTTCCTGAGAACATCCCTGGTCATCCCTACTGCCTGAGAACATCCCATGTCATCTCTACTGCCTGAGAACATCCCTGGTCATCTCTACTGCCTGAGAACATCCCTGGTCATCTCTACTGCCTGAGAACATCCCTGGTCATCTCTACTGCCTGAGAACATCCCTGGTCATCCCTACTGCCTGAGAACATCCCTGGTCATCCCTACTGCCTCTGATCTGGTGATCCTTGGTCATCTCTACTGCCTGAGAACATCCCTGGTCATCTCTACTGCCTGAGAACATCCCTGGTCATCCCTGCTGCCTGAGAACATCCCTGGTCATCTCTACTTCCTGAGAACATCCCTGGTCATCTCTACTTCCTGAGAACATCCCTGGTCATCTCTACTGCCTGAGAACATCCCTGGTCATCTCTACTGCCTGAGAACATCCCTGGTCATCCCTGCTGCCTGAGAACATCCCTGGTCATCTCTACTGCCTGAGAACATCCCTGGTCATCCCTGCTGCCTGAGAACATCCCTGGTCATCTCTACTGCCTGAGAACATCCCTGGTCATCTCTACTTCCTGAGAACATCCCTGGTCATCCCTACTGCCTGAGAACATCCCTGGTCATCCCTACTGCCTGAGAACATCCCTGGTCATCCCTACTGCCTCTGATCTGGAGGACTCACCAAACAGAGAACATCCCTGGTCATACCTACTAGCCTCTGATCTGGAGGACTCACTAAACAGAGAACATCCCTGGTCATCCCTACTGCTTCTGATCTGATGGACTCACTAAACAGAGAACATCCCTGGTCATCCCTACTGCCTCTGATCTGATGGACTCACTAAACAGAGAACATCCCTGGTAATCCCTACTGCCTTTGATCTGGTGGATCACTAAACAGAGAACATCCCTGGTAATCCCTACTGCCTTTGATCTGGTGGACTCACTAAACAGAGAACATCCCTGGTAATCCCTACTGCCTTTGGTCTGGTGGACTCACTAAACAGAGAACATCCCTGGTCATCCCTACTGCCTCTGATCTGGTGGACTCACTAAACAGAGAACATCCCTGGTCATCCCTACTGCCTCTGATCTGGAGGACTCACCAAACAGAGAACATCCCTGGTCATCCCTACTGCCTTTGATCTGGTGGATCACTAAACAGAGAACATCCCTGGTAATCCCTACTGCCTTTGGTCTGGTGGACTCACTAAACAGAGAACATCCCTACTGCCTTTGATCTGGTGGATCACTAAACACAAATGCATATTTTGTAAATGATGTATGAGTGTGGGAGTGCGCCCCTGACTATCCATGCATTTTAAAAACAAGACAATAGTGCCATCTGCTATGCTTAAAAGAAGGAATGTGAAATGATTTAACTTTTGAATATTTAAGTATATTTGAGCATTTCCATTTACTTTTGATACTTAAAGTATATTTAAAACCAAATACTTTTAGACTTTTACTCAAGTAGTATTTTACTGGGTTACTTTTACTTGAGTAACTTTCAATTAAGGTATCTATAATTTTACTCAAGTATGACAATTGGGTACTTTTCCCACCACTGGGTAGTAGAGAGGCTATCGCCTGACTAAATGACAGCAACTTAGACAGCTAAGATTGAACTGACATAACTAATGTAGTTTGTCACCTAGGAGACTGGGCCCTGTATTCCTGTACATAGCCCACCTATAATTTAGCCCAAACAACTACCTCTTTCCCTACTGTATTTATTTTATTTATTTATTTATTTTTGCTCTTTTGCACCCCATTATTTATATCTCTACTTTGCACATTCTTCCATTGCAAAACTACCATTCCAGTGTTTTACTTGCTATATTGTATTTACTTTGCCACCATGGCCTTTTTTTGCCTTTACCTCCCTTATCTCACCTCATTTGCTCACATCGTATATAGACTTGTTTATACTGTATTATTGACTATATGTTTGTTTTACTCCATGTGTAACTCTGTGTTGTTGTTGGTGTCGAACTGCTTTGCTTTATCTTGGCCAGGTCGCAATTGTAAATGAGAACTTGTTCTCAACTTGCCTACCTGGTTAAATAAAGGTGAAATAAATAAACACTTTTTTTTTTCAATCATAAAACATCTGAGAGTCCTGATCTAGGATCAGTTTGGCCTTCTAACAAAATAAAGAATAAGACCGGGGATACCTGATCTTAGATCAGTACTCCTCCTCTGAGACACTTTATGATTACATCAATTTTGTCATCACAAGGGACCTGATGTCCAGGTCTCAGACTAGATGCTTTTTGTAACTGTATCTCATTCAAAGACAAGAGTCAGTCAAGCCCACCTTTCTTTTTTGTTTTAAAGAACCTCTGGTGAACCCAGAAGAGGACGATGAGCAGTAAGGCCTCTCCCACTTGGAACACTATGTAGACTATCGGGAAGAGGTAGAGCGGACCGATCACATCGGGAGGGAACGCCACCTTCAAAATGGCGGAACACAGCTGGATGTTCTGACATCCCGTCTCCATGGCGATGGTCCTCTGCCCCCTGAGGAAAGAAGGAAGGATGTCCAAATAAGGATTTTATTGCTTGACATTGAATTCTAGCTGAGGTATATGAGTTTCTTTCCTCCAAGCATTTAGCATTAGAAATCTACTGAGTTGAAATGTACTTTTACCAGAGGAATAGAAAGATATGTTGTTGTTGTTTACTATAGAAAAACTTCACATGCAATCTATCAACATAATTATAATCTTGATCTTCACCATCATGGTAATCCTCATCCTAATCTTCATCAATATCATATTTTACCTTCAACATCATCCTCATCACCATGACTTACGATCTGTTGACTCTGAACAGGTATGAAAGGATGTATCCTAAAGAGTAGCCAATGAGGGGCATGAGGGCAGCAGTGGCCATTAGTTGAGGGGACAGGACGGTCAGCATCACATTCATTCTTCCTCTGGTCACGCTGGCCAATAGGCCGATCACTACCATGGATATCAACAGGAGGGACAGACCGATCTGAAGAGCAGGAGGACATTCAGCCACGAACTGTATATTATTATCAATTTATGCTGGGCTGTCTAAAACAACCTGTATGTTTTTAATGTTTTGAACTTTTAAAATGAGGCCCTTTACCAGATGTGTTTTTCAACAAGATTGTAAATCTAACTGTAAACCTAACTACCCAGTTGAAGATATTACTCAAAAGCTAGCCTCGAAGCCCTCCAGGCTTCCCTAAAACAGGAAGGGAGTTTCCCTAAAACTCCTCCAAGGAAGGCATGACAACGACATGATTTTGGAGGTATGGCAACACGAGACTACCCAAAACGCAGACCATTATCGGTCATACCTTGGTAATGGTCTTGGAGTACTGCGGCCTGTAGAAGTTGATGAGGATGCCGATGCCACAAGGGAACAGAGTCATGACCAGGGCCAGAGTGATGCCAGCGTAGGGGACAGCACTCTCCAGGTTGGAGAATCCCTGGCAGTATAGGTAGAGGAGCAGTGGCATCATACCCAGGGCTAGAACTGTAGAGCAGGTAGTCATCACAATACTGAGGAGGAAAAGAGGGAGAAAGAGAGAGAAGGAGGGAGAGACAGAGTGGGGGGGATGGATGGAGAGAGAGAGTGAGGGGAGGGTAGAAATAATGAGAGGGCGGGAGAGAAGGAGGGATGGATGGAGAGAGAGAGGGGGAGATAGAGAAAGGGAAGAAGAGAGGAGGAGGGAAAGGGGGAGAGAGAGGGATAGAAAGAGAGAGGGGGAGGGGGAGAGATAGAAAGAGGGGGAGAGAGAAAGGGAAGGAGAGAGAGGAGGAGGGAAAGGGAGAGAGAGAGAGAGATAGAGGGGGGAGAGAGAGATAGAAAAGGGGGATAGAGAAAGGGAAGGAGAGAGAGGAGGAGGGAAAGGGGGAGAGAGAGAGAAAGAGAGAGAGGGATAGAAAGAGAGAGGGGGAGGGGGAAGAGAGAGGGAGAGATAGAGGGGGAGGGGGGGATAGAAAGAGGGAGATAGAGGAAGGGAAGGAGAGAGAGGAGGGAAGGGGGAGAGGGAGAGATAGTCGTGTACAAACAGCAGGGTTAGTTACGTATGTGTGTATTTCCATTCTTCCTAACCTGGCGAACGTGATGTTATGGTACCAGAGCCACGCTCGATATTACACATTGACAGAACGTGGAACAACACATGGCTGTGACCTTGAAATCACAACTCAGACATTTCTCTATTGGGTCAATGCCAAGGGGGCAGTCACCTCAATAGAAGGGTTAGTTGACAATGTCGGGAAAACTAAGTGCAAGTTTCAAAGGGTCAGAAGTCCATGTGTTGTGATTCTGGATGACCATAGACCTAGCAACAATGACGTTTCAGCTCCTTGTATCTTGATACCATGTCTTGTTTTGAGTTGTTTTGAATAATGACATATCTAATCCTAATATGGTAATACATTCGCTAGTTAGCTAACCAAACAACTGTAACCATGTTTTTTCTGAGACTCATTGTGCAAATGTAGTTATGTTTTCAATAAACATTTGGAGACTAACTAAAGTCAGCAATCTAAGCCAAACCCCATCTGTTTTGTCCTATACTTCTGCAAGCATCTGTTTTGTTGCTAAACAACCAACTATAGTGTCATTCCGGTTGTTCTGTTATCTAGTTTGTCTTTTTCTGTGGATAATGTTATACTTTAATTTTAAAAAACAGTAAGAAAAATATCTGAAATCTGAATCTATTTGTCCTGTATCCTGACAGACAGCACTCGTGTATATGTCATCTCTGCACACATAAACAAGAGACTAGTGTGAGTCAAATATTTGGCAGTTGGCATTATTAATAATTAACAGTAGTGTTACGGATACAGGTATCCTGTGTCTGTGTGTGTGTATCCTGTGTGCTTTTCTCTCCTTCTCCCCTCACAGGTGAAAATCATCACTCCCCAATCAGTCAATCATCAATCAGAAGACACACCTCCTCCTGTTTCCTACCCTATCACAGTTAATTTTCCTTTGGTTTCATTTGTTTGCTCTAGAGCTCAATCTCTCTGTAAATGCCATGTCTGTAGATCTCTGTGTTTCACTCTCTCTTTGTGTCCCTCTCTTTTTGTGTCCCTCTCTTTTGTTTGAGCACCTCCATAGCACTTTGTCATCCCCTGTGAGTATTGTTTTGGTTATGGTGTTTGTTTGTTGCTGGTGGGAAAAGGGGGAAACCAAGACAAGTCGCCCATGGGCATACACTACCCGTAGGTAGACTTTGTTAAAAACACTAGTTAGAACTGGGCGGACCACCCACTGTATTTTTGGTTAGTTAGCTGTTGTTAAAGTAGGCTAGTCTAGCTTAGGGGTGTTTTTGTATATTTATTGTTTCATTCCTTGGGTCCAGCTCAGCCCCTTTTTCTGTTCCCCCCCATTACCGTGTGTTTATAAATAAACCTGGAGTTTGACGGTAGATTTCTGTTGTCGTGGTTATTTCGTTCACACTTTTACTTTGTCACAATAATAATTTGCATGAGTTATGTTACGGGTCTCATTACCATCCCCCCTAGACTGTCGGGCCAAAAGGGATTCGTAACAAGTAGGCAAGTCCTTGAGACAGTCAGAGACAGTGTTCATTCAGATGATACCTACAGGGGTAGTTAGAGGAGTAAAATCTCCTCTGCATCTCTAGGTATCGTGTCCTAGTAGAGGTTTCCAGGTATGCTGTGAAACCGAAGGGGTTAATGACCGACCAGGTGGTTAAAACAAGGGTGAAAGGTGTGACGCGGTATCTGATGACGTTGATTAATATCTATGATAATTATGTTAAGGTCTTGGACGGGTAGTGTCCAATAGAGGAGTTGGGGATCTGCCGGTTCAAACTAAAACATGGGATGGAATTCATTCATGGGATGGATGGGGTGTCTGATGGTGGAATTCATTCATGGGATGGATTGGGTGTCTGATGGTGGAATTCGTTCATGGGATGGATGGGGTGTCTGATGGTGGAATTCATTCATATAATAGTTTTATAATCTGGGTCAGGGATCATCAACTAGATTCAGCCACGGGCTATTTTTTTCTTAAGCGGATGGTCAGGTGACCGGAATGTATAGTAACACACCAATAAGAAGGGACTTGGGCCAAGAAACACACACAATGGACATTAGACCGGTAGAAATCTGTCCTTTGGTCTGATGAGTCCAAATTTGAGATTTTTGATTCCAACCGCTGTGTCTTTGTGAGACGCAGAGTAGGTGAACGGATGATCTCTGCATGTGTGGTTCCCACCGTGAAGCATGGAGGAGGAGGTGTGATGGTGTGGGGGTGCTTTGCTTGTGACACTGTCAGCATGGCTACCACAGCATTCTGCAGCGATACGCCATCCCATCTGGTTTGCACTTATCATTTGTTTTACAACAGGACAATGACCCAACACACCTCCAGGCTGTGTAAGGGCTATTTGACCAAAAAGGAGAGTGATGGAGTGCTACATCAGATGACCTGGCCTCCACAATCACCCAAACTCAATCCATTTGAGATGGTTTGGGATGAGTTGGACCGTAGAGTGAAGGAAAATCAGCCAATAAGTGCTCAGCATATGTGGGAACTCCTTCAAGACTCTTAGAAAAGCATTCCTCATGAAGCTGGTTGAGAGAATGCCAAGAGTGTGCGAAGCTGTCATCAAGGCAAAGGGTGGCTATTTCGAAGAATCTCAAATATAAATATATTTTGATTTGTTTAACACTTTTCTTGGTTACTACATGATTTCATATGTGTTATTTTATAGTTCAAATGTCTTCACTATTATTCTACAATAAAGAAAAACCCTTGAATGAGGTGTGTCTAAACCTTTGACTGGTACTGTATATACATTATAATTACTGGGGATGCATAAAACCACCCATGAGAAAAATTCGGCCCATAGGCCACCAATTAGGGGACCTTGATCTAGGTCAATGTAAGCCAGTAATTACCAAGGCATGAATGTAGATCTGAGAACAGACTAATTACCAAGGCATGAATGTAGATCTGAGAACAGACTAATTACCAAGGCATGAATGTAGGTCTGAGAACAGACTAATTACCAAGGCATGAATGTAGGTCTGAGAACAGGCTAATTACCAAGGCATGAATGTAGGTCTGAGAACAGACTAATTACCAAGGCATGAATGTAGGTCTGAGAACAGACTAATTACCAAGGCATGAATGTAGGTCTGAGAACAGACTAATTACCAAGGCATGAATGTAGGTCTGAGAACAGACTAATTACCAAGGCATGAATGTAGGTCTGAGAACAGGCTAATTACCAAGGCATGAATGTAGGTCTGAAAACAGGGTGATTACCAAGGGTTTTCTAATGATCAATTATCCTTTTAAAATGATAAACTTGGATTAGCTAACACAATGTGCCATTGGAACACAGGAGTGATGGTTGCTGATAATGGTCCTCTGTACGCCTATGTAGATATTCCATTAAAAATCTGCCGTTTCCAGCTACAATAGTCATTTACAACATAAACAATGTATACACTGTATTTCCGATCAATTTGATGTTATTTTAATGGACAAAAAATGTTGCTTTTCTTTCAAAAACAAGGACATTTCTAAGTCACCCCAAACTTTTGAATGGTAGTGTGTGTAAAATGAGATGTAGTTACCAGGAATATGTCAAATTTGGGGAACAGTCAGTGACTAATGAGACCAGTCTTTAGGGTGGAGACCCAGTCAGAAACAAGATGATTTTCACCTGAACGTTAATGCCACACTGTGATAACGGAAACATTTGGAGGAGAACCGATCAAAGTGTATAGAGGTTCATGTGAATAGTTAAGAATGTTGTCTACCTGAGGTTCATGTCTCCCTTCAGTGCCAGGGCCAGTATATTGGAGATGTTTCCCCCTGGACAGCATCCACAGATCAGCACCGCTACAGCCTCCATCGGCCCCAGCTGTAACACCTGAAGACACAGGACAGGACGCACACCTGAGGCTACACTGAACAGCTTGGCATAGTCCTGTCCTGTCATTCCTGAAGGCCTGGGAGCCAGACTGTAAAACGCCAAGACAGCTATGGAAACTAATAACCTGAGCCAATGAGAAATACTAGCCTGAGCCAATGAGAAATACTAGCCTGAGCCAATGAGAAATACTAGCCTGAGCCAATGAGAAATACTGACCTGAGCCAATGAGAAATACTAACCTGAGCCAATGAGAAATACTAACCTGAGCCAATGAGAAATACTAACCTGAGCCAATGAGAAATACTAACCTGAGCCAATGAGAAATACTAGCCTGAGCCAATGAGAAATACTAGCCTGAGCCAATGAGAAATACTAGCCTGAGCCAATGAGAAATGCTAACCGTAGCCAATGAGAAATGCTAACCTTAGCCAATGAGAAAAACAAACCTTAGCCAATGGGAAAAACGAACCTTAGCCAATGAAAAGGCAGTGAGGGGCATTACCCCGAACTGTGCCACCACTGCGATGGCTACTCCTTTAGGTTTCAGAATGTGGGTCTATAGAAATAGATTAATAACAATATTAAATGTTATGAATATAATATTTCATTTGTATACATTTCATAAACCTTAAAACTGCTTTAATCACAAAAAAAACCTAAAAGAAAGAAAATGAAATTAACCACAAAAAGTCTGAAACAACCAGAAACTAGATATGAACACCATCATGAGAATCACCTTGATCTTGGACACCTCCATGGTACAGCCCAGTGAAACCATGGTGATGAAGAGGGCTACTATGATGGTGAAGCTGATGGTCTGGTCTATTATGGGTGGCAGGGGGGGGAAGTGGGTTGGTGTGATGTTGAAAAGTAAACTGTCATTGGACGCCAGGTACTGATAAGAGAACACCCCCATGGCTGTGTCAATGGTATCTTCCATTTGTATCTTCTTCTCTGGTTGGAGCCTTTGACAGAGAGAGAAGGGGGTTTGATTCTATTTGGCAAAAATCCTTCAAATTCCAGTCCTTTGTCCTCAAAATACTATTGACTAAACCATTGCTTGCAGCATACTAGTCTAGCCTGTCTTGTAAATATAAAATTAAAGATTTACAGCAGGTAATACTCACATTCTGTATCTCACTATCTCCTAGTTAATGATCTGTTTTTGAATGCTGTTTGTTGCTTCTGCATGAGTTATGCAGGCAGTTTCATGTCTTCAGGTTAAATCTCTGTGACATTCAGAGACAGTACCGCCTTTTGACTTTGCTTTCCCACCTCAAAGCATTACACCCCTTTGGCTTTGATGCCAAGCTGTTCACCTCATACCTCTCTACTCTCTATATCTCAGCCACATCCTCCCTTCCACTGCTGTGATGGATGTTGTTTTTAGTATGCTGCCTGTAGACTGTGTTCACATACTATTTAAACACACAATAACTACATACCACAACTCTCCTACCACTATTACTATAAGTCCACGAGAATGTTGATGTAGAATTGGTATTTGAATACTATGGAAAACTGTAAAAAAAAAAAAACATACATCTTGTGTTGAAAGTGTCAGACATTATTAGACCGGTAAAGGAAGAAGATCTTTACAAGGGAGCAGTCGGGAGGAGCTGTCTTCTTTTGAACGCATGGAAACTACCATATTGTAATTCCTTCATTAAAAGTAGACCATCGTTGTAAATAAGGATTAGTTCTTTAACTGACTTGCCTTGTTAAATAAAGGTGAAAAATAAAATAAATAAACATGGTCAAAAAAATGTCAAACCCTCATTTTTACTGAGAGTGCAAAAGTTGAGAATAGATGTAGGATCCAAATGGCCTCCTATTCCTAAAAAGTGCACTACCCTAAGAAAAATCAGTGCACTATATAAAGAATAGGTTGCTATTTGGGATACAGCCTAGGGCACCTGTCATGTTGTATGAGTCTCTTTGCAGTTCTTCCAGTGGATTATCCAGAAACATCCAACAGCATCAGACATGACACTAAACCCTGACTGCTTTCTCCTCTGAAAATGGAGTGAAACTACGAGCTGAAGTGAGAGTGTGAGTCAACTAATATATCATTTTTCACAATCAACACCAATATTTGGGTTCTTACCTTCTAGGTGTATGTCCCCCTTTCCTTCACACTGCCTGCGTTCGGTCGGTGTCGTCAAATGAAGTCCTTGTGTGATGTGGTCTGTGTGTGTGTGTGTGTGTGTTTTTGTGTGTGCGTGCGTGTGTGCGCGTGCGTGTGTGTGTGTGTGTGTGTGTGTGTGTGTGTGTGTGTGTGTGTGTGTGTGTGTGTGTGTGTGTGTGTGTGTGTGTGTGTGTGTGTGTGTGTGTGTGCGTGCGTGTGTGTGTGTGTGTGTGCGTGTGTGTGTGTGTGTGTGTGTGTGTTTGTTTGTGTGTGTGCGCGTGTGTGTGTGTGTGCGTGTGTGACCTTATTGCAGCTGTATACAAAGCAATGAGATGTGCCATATAAAAACCCTGAAGTGCTGTGTTATGTCAGTATGTACTACTAGGTCACCACAGACAACGTAACCATTGACTCTGTATTCATGTAAAATTACTGTCCAGTGTTAGGTAATGTTTCTCACAAGCTGTCTTACACAAGGTAATAAACCAGAAGCAGAGAAACGACATTAATGCCTCTGAGCTGGAGTGTCCATTAGCGCCATCTAGTGTTTCCTTGAAGTACCCGGATTGAAGACGACAAAAGAGATAATAAACAGTAATACATCATTAATTCAGCACTGGAACGCAGCTGTTTCAATCTTTTATTCAATGACACCTTGAAGATTCATTAAAACATATACAACTAGGGTTCTCAAACAAGTTTTTTATTTTTATTGAGTTAATCACAGGATTTGATGTGATTTATTATTTTTTTTTTAAATAAAAAATCCTTACGAGAATATTGACCTCTTAATTTTGTCCAAAGTAATGAAAAGCAAAAGATTTGGTACATTGATAAAGCCAACCTTCTTTTAACCTCATTGTCAACTTGTTTTGACATCTCATTGTTGTTTCTGGCTGTATAGCCGATGTATTTGGGATGTTTTCAGTGTACAGTGTACTGTATTTTACACGCATTCACAAAATGAGATGAATCACATTAAAAATAAAATAAAAGTGCACTAAAATTACAAACAGTTAACTAACTCTGACAGCCCTAATAAGTAGATAGTAGATTGCACTGATGACCTCTGACAGCCCTAATAAGTAGATAGTAGATTGCACTGATGACCTCTGACAGCCCTAATAAGTAGATAGTAGATTGCACTGATGAACTCTGACAGCCCTAATAAGTAGATAGTAGATTGCACTGATGACCTCTGACAGCCCTAATAAGTAGATAGTAGATTGCACTGATGACCTCTGACAGCCCTAATAAGTAGATAGTAGATTGCACTGATGAACTCTGACAGCCCTAATAAGTAGATAGTAGATTGCACTGATGACCTCTGACAGCCCTAATAAGTAGATAGTAGATTGCACTGATGACCTCTGACAGCCCTAATAAGTAGATAGTAGATTGCACTGATGACCTCTGACAGCCCTAATAAGTAGATAGTAGATTGCACTGATGACCTCTGACAGCCCTAATAAGTAGATAGTAGATTGCACTGATGACCTCTGACAGCCCTAATAAGTAGATAGTAGATTGCACTGATGAACTCTGACAGCCCTAATAAGTAGATAGTAGATTGCACTGATGACCTCTGACAGCCCTAATAAGTAGATAGTAGATTGCACTGATGACCTCTGACAGCCCTAATAAGTAGATAGTAGATTGCACTGATGAACTCTGACAGCCCTAATAAGTAGATAGTAGATTGCACTGATGAACTCTGACAGCCCTAAAATGTAGATAGTAGATTGCACCTACTTCCCCAATTTGGTGTTCATCACTAACCTTATTCAGATCATCTACATGTTCATTTTGGAGAGAAAACACACACTGAAAAAGTAAACCCAAGATCTGGCCATCTGGCTCTCTCTCTCTCTCTCTCTCTCTCTCTCTCTCTCTCTCTCTCTCTGTTTCTCTCTCTCTCTCTCTCTCTCTTCTCTTTCTCTCTCTTCTCTCTCTCTTCTCTCTCTCTGTCTCTCTCTCTCTGTCTCTCTCTCTCTCTCTCTCTCTCTCTCTCTCTCTCTCTCTCTCTCAAAGCAATGTAGATTAAGTATTACATACATGAACTATATGTTTTAGCAACAATGATATATAATACAATAATATATATATATACAGTGGGGCAAAAAAACTATATAGTCAGCCACCAATTGTGCAAGTTCTCCCACTTAAAAAGATGAGAGAGGCCTGTAATTTTCATAATAGGTACACTTCAACTATGACAGACAAAATGAGGGAAAAAAATCCAGAAAATCACATTGTATGATTTTTAATGAATTTATTTGCAAATTATGGTGGAAAATAAGAATTTGGTCAATTACAAAAGTTTCTCTCAATACTTTGTTACTGTATATACCCTTTGTTGGCAATGACAGAGGTCAAATGTTTTCTGTAAGTCTTCACAAGATTTTCACACACTGTTGCTGGTATTTTGGCCCATTCCTCCATGCAGATCTCCTCTAGAGCAGTGATGTTTTGGGGCTGTTGCTGGGCCACACGGACTTTCAACTCCCTCCAAAGATTTTCTGTGGGGTTGAGATCTGGAGACTGGCTAGGCCACTCCAGGACCTTGAAATGCTTCTTACGAAGCCACTCCTTCGTTGCCCGGGCGGTGTGTTTGGGATCATTGTCATGCTGAAAGACCCAGCCACGTTTCATCTTCAATGCCCTTGCTGATGGAAGGAGGTTTTCACTCAAAATCTCACGAAACATGGCCCCATTCATTCTTTCCTTTACACGGATCAGACGTCCTGGTCCCTTTGCCAGAAAAACAGCCCAAAAGCATGATGTTTCCACCCCCATGCTTCACAGTAGGTATGGTGTTCTTTGGATGCAACTCAGCATTCTTTGTCCTCCAAACACGACGAGTTGAGTTTTTACCAAAAAGTTCAATTTTGGTTTCATCTGACCATATGACATTCTCTCAATCTTCTTCTGGATCATCCAAATGCTCTCTAGCAAACTTCAGGCGTGAGATCTTGTGTGGAGCCCCAGATTGAGGGAGATTATCAGTGGTCCTGAATGTCTTCCATTTCCTAATAATTGCTCCCACAGTTGATTTCTTCAAACCAAGCTGCTTACCTATTGCAGATTCAGTCTTCCCAGCCTGGTGCAGGTCTACAATTTTGTTTCTGGTGTCCTTTGACAGCTCTTTGGTCTTGGCCATAGTGGAGTTTGGAGTGTGACTGTTAGAGGTTGTGGACAGGTGTCTTTTATACTGATAACAAGTTCAAACAGGTGCCATTAATACAGGTAACAAGTGGAGGACAGAGGAGCCTCTTAAAGAAGAAGTTACAGGTCTGTGAGAGTCAGAAATCTTGCTTGTTTGTAGGTGACCAAATACTTATTTTCCACCATAATTTGCAAATAAATTCATAAAAAATCCTACAATGTGATTTTCTGGATTTTTTTTCTCATTTTGTCTGTCATAGTTGAAGTGTACCTATGATGAAAATGGTCATCTTTTTAAGTGGGAGAACTTGCACAATTGGTGGCTGACTAAATACTTTTTTGCCCCACTGTATACAGTTGATGTCGGAAGTTTATATACACCTTAGCCAACTACATAAAGTGGATCACCACTTTATTTTAAGAATGTGAAATGTCAGAATAATAGCATTGCCTTTAAATTGTTTAACTTGGGTCAAACGTTAAGGGTAATTTTGGTTGACTGGTCTCTGTTTATTTTATACAAATAAGAACCTTACAAATTCTTAGAAACGGACAGAGTGTTTTAATTGAATTGGTTAATGAACACATAAGAACTAAGTTCATCGAACACAACTGCTCTGCCTCCGACCGCTGTACAGAAGGTAGTGCGTATGGCCCAGGACATCATGGGGGCTAAGCTTCCTGCCATGGAGGAGAGTCTTGGAGAGACGGCGCAGCTTTAAGAACTTGGAGGGGTCGTCTTCTTCTTTTGGTCTGTGGAGAGGCTTCTTTTGTCTCTCTCTCTCTCTCTCTTTTTCTCTCTCCTCTCCCTCTCTCTCCAACACTATCTTTCTGCCTCTCTCTCTCTCTCTCTCATTCTCTCTCCTCTCCCTCTCTCTCCACCACTATCTTTCTGCCTCTCTCTCTCTCTCTCTCTCTCTCTCTCTCTCTCTCTCTCTCATTCTCTCTCTCTCTCTCTCTCTCTCTCTCTCTCTCTCTCTCATTCTCTCTCTCTCTCTCATTCTCTCTCTCTCTCTCATTCTCTCTCATTCTCTCCTCTCCCCTCTCTCTACCACTATCTTTCTGCCTCTCTCTCTCTCTCTCTCTCTCTCTCATTCTCTCTCTCTCATTCTCTCTCTCTCTCTCTCATTCTCTCTCCTCTCCACCACTATCTTTCTGCCCTCTCTCTCTCTCTCTCTCTCTCTCTCTCTCGCGCTCCCTCTCTTTCTCTCTCTCTGTCTCTCTCTCTCGCTCCCTCTTTCTCTCTCTCTGCCTCTCTCTTTCTCTCTTCCTCTCTGTCTCACTCTCTCATTCTCTCTTTCTATCTCTCTCCCTCTCTCTCTCCCTCTGCCTTTATCTCTCTCTATTTCTTTCTTTCTCTCTCTCTATTTCTTTCTTTCTCTCTAATTCTTTCTTTCTCTCTCTATTTCTTTCAATTCAAGGGGCTTTATTGACATGGGAAACGTATGTTTACATTGCCAAAGCAAGTGAAATGGATAAACAAAAGTGAAATAAACAATAAAAAGTGAACAGTAAATATATCATTCACACAAGTTCCAAAAGAATAAAGACATTTAAAATGGCAAATGTCAACAGTGTTGTAATGATGTGCAAATACAAAAGTGGAAATAAATGAATATGGGTGGCATTTACAATGGTGTTTGTTCTTCACTGGTTTCCCCCCAAACCCTCTTTTACACTGCTGCTACTCTCTGTTCATCATATATGCATAGTCACTTTAACCATGACTACATGTACATACTACATCAATAAGCCTGACTAACAGGTGTCTGTATAAAGCCTTGCTACTGTTATTTTGTTGTTTTATTTCTTTACTTACCTACACACACACACACATACCAAATAAACTTTGATTTGATTTTCTTGTTGCGACAGGGTCCAAATATTGCTGTGATGATGGCACACTGTGGTATTTCACTGTGGTATTTCACTGTGGTATTTCACTGTGGTATTTTGTTTTTCAAATTCTTTGTGAGTCTGTGTAATCTGAGGGAATCATGTGTCTCTAATATGGTCATACATTGGGCAGGAGGTTAGGAAGTGCAGCTCAGTTTCCACCTCATTTTGTGGGCAGTGAGCACATAGCCTGTCTTCTCTTGAGAGCCATGTCTGCCTACGGCGGCCTTTCTCAATAGCAAGACTATGCTCACTGAGTCTGTACAGAGTCAAAGATTTCCTTAATGTTTGGTCAGTCACAGTGGTCAGGTATTCTGCCGCTGTGTACTCTCTGTTTAGGGCCAAATAACATTCTAATTTGCTCAGTTTTTTTGGAAATTCTTTCCAATGTGTCAAGTAATTATCTTTTTGTTTTCTCATGATTTGTTTGGGTCTAATTGTCTTTCGTTTTACGTTGTACAAGGAGAATATTTTTGCAGATTTCTGCATGCAGAGTCTCAATTTGGTGTTTGTCCCATTTTGTGAATTCTTGGTTGGTGAGCGGACTCCAGACCTCACAACCATAAAGGGCAATGGGTTCTATAACTGATTCAAGTATTTTTTAGCAAGATCCTAATATATATGTCAAATATTTTGTTCCTTCTTGCCTTGTCTCTCAGATTGTTCACAGCTTTGTGGAAGTTACCTGTAGCGCTGATGTTTAGGCCGAGGTATGTATCGTTTTTTGTGTGCTCTAGGGCAACAGTGTTAAGATGGAATTTGTATTCGTGGTCCTGGGAACTGGACCTTTTTTGGAACACCATTATTTTTGTCTTACTGAGATTTACTGTCAGGGCCCAGGTCTGACAGAATCTGTGCAGAAGATCTAGGTGCTGCTGTAGGCCCTCCTTGGTTTGTGACAGAAGCACCAGATCATCAGCAAACAGTAGACATTTGACTTCAGATTCTAGTAGGGTGAGGCCGGGTGCTGCAGACTGTTCTAGTGCCCTCGCCAATTCGTTGATATATATGTTGAAGAGGGTGGAGCTTAAGCTGTATCCCTGTCTCACCCCACGGCCCTGTGGGAAGAAATGTGTGCTTTTTGCCAATTTTAACCGCACACTTGTTGTTTGTGTACATGGATTTTATAATGTTGTATGTTTTTCCTCCAACACCACTTTCCATCAGTTTGTATAGCAGGCCCTCACGCCGAAAGCTTTTTTTTGTAATCAACCATGCATGAGACGACTTTGCCTTTGTTTTGTTTTGTTTGTCAATTATGATGTTCCGGGTGAAAACATGGTCTGTCGTGCGGTAATTTGGTAAAAAGCCAATTTGACATTTGCTCAGTACATTGTTTTCACTGAGGAAATGTACGAGTCTGCTGTTAATGATAACGCAGAGGATTTTCCCAAGGTTGCTGTTGAAGCATATCCCACGGTAGTTATTGGGATTAAATTTGTCTCCACTTTTGTGGATTGTGGTGATCAGTCCTTAGTTCCAAATATTGTGAAATGTGCCAGAGCTCACTCTTTCTCTGCCTCTCTCTCTCTCTACCGCTCTCTCTCTCTATCTCTCTCTCTTTGCCTCTCTCTCTCTCTGCCCCTCTCTCTCTCTACCTCTCTCTCTTTCTCTCTCTCTGCCTCTCTCTCTCTACCTCTCTCTCTTTGCCTCTCTCTCTGCCCCTCTTTCTCTCTGCCTCTCTCTCGCTCTGCCTCTCTGTCTCTCAATTCAATTCAAAGGGCATCAATGGCATTGGATTTTTCTTTGTATTTTTTTACATATGTGAGATGGATAATAAACATTCTCTCTCTCTCTCTGTCTGTCAGACTACAGGCCAATCAATGGTTGCCACTGACAGGGTTTTTCATAGACCTCTGCAGCCTACTTCTGACAGACAGAGTGATAAGACGTCATGGGGGATGGAGGCATCAAAGGCGGTAGAACTCATAGACCCTCTGTTGTCCTCGGGATTATCATGTGATGTTGTTCTGCTGTACGTTTTTCAGTCCAGTGTGTGATTGTTAAATACAAAAAACATGTCACACGGCACACATGACTATACACTTAACACAGCAATATTTATATATTTTGAAGTGAAACAACACTCAGGAAAATTCAAATGGAATTTCTTGACATTTTTTAGTTGATCATTATTTTTTCTTCACAATAAGCTGCACAACCACATGTTTGCTCCTCCTGTCTAGAATCACACGTCCCTCCAGCCGTCTTCCTAGCCCTCCTGTGGTACTTGCAGAACAGAGGAAGCTAGATGGAGAGCTTCCGAGTGGCGCGGCAGTCTAAGGCACTGCATCGCAGTACTAGACCCTGGTTTGATTCCAGGCTGTATCACAACCGGTTGTGATTGGAAGTCTCATAGGGCGGTGCACAATTGGCCCAGGGTTAGGGTTTGACCAGAGCAGGCCGTCATTGTAAATAAGAATTTGTTTTTAACTGACTTGCCCAGTTAAATAAAGGTTAAATAAAAAATTGACGGTGTCCTAAATGACACTCCATTCCCTACATAGTGCACTACTTTTGACCAGAGCCCTATGGGACATGTATAGTTAAAAGTAGTCCACTATATGGGACGTAGGGTTCCATTTGGAAAACAAGCATAGTGGTTCCGCAGCGCTGCCGGAATGCATTATTAAAGCCTGGCCTTTTGTGTTGTCATGCCTTTAAATGGACTGTTATGCTGCTACGGCCCTCTATCTGGGTGACCCTGTTTAGCCTACAGCTTTATGTACACTGCTGCTGCTGTGGGACAGGGCAAAAGAGGGAGGGAGGGAGGGAAAGACAGGGGGTGGAAAAAGAGGGATGGCAGGAAAGGTCTGAATCTGTGTGGGTGGGGGGGTCTGGTCAGAGAGAGGGAGAGAGCTAGTCTGCGGATAGAATGAGGGATGAAGGGAGGGAAAGAGAGAGAGGATGGATGGGGGTCACTGCGAGTGTGTACGTGGTTGGTGGGGGTGTCGTTGGCAGCTGCCAGTGCCCTCCTGACCTGTTGGGGAATGGATGCTACTCTCACTATGCGTGTTTTTACACATTTGCCGATCCGCTGATGGAGCAGCTCAAATAATCCACCGTGTAAGCTCCTTATATAGAGTACAATTTTGTGGAGAAAAAAAGCCTAGATTATTCCCTATACGCTCAGGGCTGCCCCCACAATCTTTATGCAGAGTAGGGGAGCTTAATAGTTGACCTTGATGAAAAATATGTTCATTTCAAAAAAGGAAACACTTTATAATCAGTAGATGCAATGTAAAGCACAGTTGCAGGATTTACACAGCAAAGACAAATGTGGTAAAATAAATGTTCATGCCTATTACACATGTATATCGCATTTGTTAATAAATTGAAAAATAAAGAAATAAAGAAGATAGTATTCAACATTGACAGTATAAGAGGCCGATATCGCTATTGTAGCGATCCACGTGTCTCAATCGTTGCCCCACTGAAGCAGCTCCTGTCTAAACTACACATCCCAGCCTTCATCGCGAGGAAAAAAATAGAACGCTTTTGACGTTATTCTGACGCACTGCATTCGTTTCAGTTGTGGGTAATGTAGTTAATAGACAAGCCACTTCATGGTTTTGAGTAATTGGTTATAATAGTACAAAAAAACTACAAATCCCATACACCTACAGGCATATTGCGGAACGGTAGCCGTCTGTGTTGAGGCAGTCACGTGTAAAATAGTGTTCGTTTAGTCTTATTTCTTTCGTTCTTGACTGTAGGGAGAAGAGGTCTTGTCTTGTCTGTGCTTTTTTTCCTCATCGTCAGGTGTTTGCTTCATGTTGTGAGCTATCCTTTCATTTTAAATTCACCATTTCACCGAAGAATGAGTGATAACGATGATATCGAAGTCGACAGTGACGTGAGTAAATGTATATATTTCGTTACTTTGCTATAAGCTTGTTGACTCGGTAACGAGCCATTTAAAAAAAAAAAGACAAAAAAAAGCCTAGTATTGATGAACCCGTGGCTGCTAGCTAGTTGCTAACTACCCGGCTAGTACAGTAACTGGTAGCGAGCTAACGTTAATCCACAAACACATCAACAGCTCATAAAAGGTTAGCTAGCTCAACTAGTAGCACTAGCAGTGCTGACTCACAAATGGATTATGTTCACTTACCAGCGAGCTACAGATATTCTTTGCATTAGGTTTGCTGCAATTATAGTGGGGGGGGGGTATAATTGATTACTAACTAAGTTAGCTAGTTAGCTGGATCAAGCTTACATGGAATTGTGGCCTACAATCGTACTTTTCTGCTCTGTTTCTTTTTACAGGAAGACTCACCGAGATATCACAATGTGGTGCGTAATGTTAAATATATCCAAATGTATTGGAATTCTATCAAATGTATTGGAATGATGCCGTGATCATATAAAAACACATATATATATATATATATGTTCCTCCTGCTAGCTAACGTTAGATGATACACATTCCAGGTAAACTTAGCAAGTGATGGTGGGAATGGATACTGTGGCGGAATAAAAGGGTGTCCTGCATTTTTAGTGAGTGAGAATAAATCAACCAACCATGTTGTTAACTAGCATGCAAACCTAGCCACATACACCCCCCCCCCCTCAAATATACCATTACACACACGGAGGATGTAACTAGTAGCCAGAATGCAAGGAGGTAGCTGAAAACTGAGGGGTTTGGACAGGAGTTGGCAATTTGTCCTGTGGCAACTATGATTTTACTTTAACATAATGCCTGGGATATATCCATCAAGCTGATGTTTTTGCTTTCACACACGTCATCTTATCCATACATTGAAGTGTATGTTTATCCCACATGCGGCTAAAGGGGAGACATGGAATTTATGCTATATTTAGAATAAATCCAATCCAGAAAAACAAGGCAGCAAGCCGAAGGTACAAAAAATACTAACCAGCTTCTCCTAGGCTGTTCACGACCAGATGCGCTTTTGCCAAATTACACTTCTAGGTCATCTGTTTAATCATGAAGTGGCAATTAAATCGCCAATGCGATGCTTTTGAAATGGGAATTTACTATATATAGCTGGCTAGTGACAACAGTATCCGTTTAGTTAATAAATGACTGCATCGTCAAGTAAGGAAAGGAGAAGTCACGGAGCCACTATTTTGTTTTTAGGGGATTCAGAGTGAAAATGATATCAAATTGTATTTATTTGTCACGTGCTTCTTAAACGACAGGTGTAGATCAACAGTGAAATGCTTATTTACAGGGCCGGTCCTAACAATGCAGAGTTAAAGATAAAACCAGAAGTATAAATAGTGACACACGGAATAAAGAGTGTGTAATGAAAACATGGCTATATACAGGGAGTACCAGTACCAAGTCTATGTACTATGTAATTGAGGTAGCTATGTACATATAAGTAGGGTTAAAGTGACTAGGCAACGGGATAAATAATAGACAGTAGCAGCCGAGTATGTGGTGAGTGTGTATGGCGTCAGTATGGGTGTTGGTGCAAGAGTTCCACTAAATAGTTAATCAAATGTTTACACAATCTTGTTTAGCAGTCTTATGGCTTGGGGGTAGAAGCTGTTTAGGGTCCTGTTGGTTCCAGACATTGCACTTGTACAGCTTGATGTGCGGTAGCAGAGAGAACAGTCTGGCTTGGGTGGCTGGAATCTTTGCCCATTTTTTGGGGGCCCTTCCTCTGACACCACCAGGTATAGAGGACCTGGATGGCAGGGAGCTCGGTCCCAGTGATGTACTGGGCCGTACTCACTACTAAGGTTGCGCATTTTGGGGAATATTCAGAGATGGAAATTATCCATGGGAATTAATGAGAATATATGGGAATTCATGGGAATATATGGGAATTAATGAGAATATATGGGAATTAATGAGAATATATGAGAATAAATGGGAATTCATGAGAATAAATGGGAATTAACAAAGATATGCACATTAATATTAATTCCATTTAAATGTAAATGTTTTTGCATTGGATATATTTACCATATCATATGGAGACAGAAATATAAACCTTTTACCTCATAAGTAGACATCATTTCAAATGATTGAATCCTTCCAATAGAAATATATATATATATATATATATATATATATATATATAAAAAAAAATTTAGTTACGAATTGAACTTTTAATTAAATGAGTTGACTCTTCACATGATTTCACTGAACAACAAAAGAAAGGGAATATTGAATTATCCCCAATGATCCATCGCATCTGGGGATCATTCAACATACATCTGTAAAATGATAGTCTAGAAACTAAAGCTCAGGCTTCTCAATGTCCACCTTTTGAACATCATACTCTTGAGGCTTCCTCTTCACTGTCACTTTCCAACCTAGTTGAGGATGACTCATTGTCAGGCTCAAAAAGCCTCAAATTTGTCTGAATGGCCACCAATTTTTCAACCCTTGTATTGGTCAGCCTGTTGCGTGCTTTGATGTGTATGTTCCCAAACAAGGACCAGTTGCGCTCTGAGACGGCTGATTTTGGTGGGATTTGGAGGATGAGGGAGGCAACAGGGGAAAGAGCCTCAGATCCACAAAGTCCCTTCCATCAGGTGACTGATGAGATATGTTGGCACGACTGGCATCTCCATCCCAAAGCCCTTGCTTGGAAGTGTACTTCGCCAGACTGCCAAGAACCTTGCCCTCATCCAGGCCAAGGTGGCGAGACACGGTAGTGATGACACCATAGGCCTTGTTGATCTCTGCATCAGACAGGATGTTCTTGCCAGCAGACATGGGGTCCAACATGTACGCTGCAGTGTGTATGGGCTTCAGGCAGAAGTTTTCATGCTTTTTGATGCATTTCAGAACTGCTGTTCGCTCTGCTTGGAGCACCAGTGAAGTTGGCAGGGCAGTATGGATTTCTTCTCTTACATCTACAAGCAGAGTCTGAACATCAGACGGGATGGCATTGTCTCCCTCAATCTGTCCAATGGCTACTGCTATAGGTTTCAGGCTGCTTACCACTCTCTCCCAAAATACATCATTCAGGAGGATCCTCTTGATGGGGCTGTCCATATCAGCAGACTGATTTCTTGGAGACCCCTTCCCCTCCAGGAGACTGTCAAATGTGATGACCACACCACCCCAATGGGTTTTGCTGGGCAGCCTCAATGTGGTGCTCTTATTCTTCTCACTTTGCTTGGTGAGGCAGATTGCTGCCTTAACTTGATGACCCTTCACATACCTAACCATTTCCTTGGCTCTCTTGTAGAGTGTATCCATTGTTTTCAGTGCTATGTTGTCCTTGAAGAGCAGATTCAATGCATGAGCAGCACAGCCAATGGGTGTAATGTGAGGGTAGGACTCCTCCACTTCAGACCAAGCAGCCTTCATGTTCACAGCATTGTCTGTCACCATTGCAAATACCTTCTATGGTCCAAGGACATTGATGACTGCCTTCATCTGCAATGTAGAGACCAGTGTGTCTGTTGTCCCCTGTCTGTGCTCTTGTAGAATACTGGTTGAGGGGTGGAGATGATATAGTTAATGATTCCTTGCCCACAAACATTCAACCACCCATCAGAGATGATTGCAATACAGTCTGCTTTCTCTGATTTGCTCGACCTTCACTTGAACTCTGTTGAACTCTGCATCCAGAAAATGAGTAGATAAAGCATGTCTGGTTGGAGGAGTGCATGCTGGGCGAAGAACATTCAGAAATCTCTTCCAACACACATTGCCTGTGAGCATCAGAGGTGAACCAGTTGCATACACAGCTCGAGCAAGACATTCATCAGCATTTCTCTGACTCTGTTCGTCCATTGAGTCAAAACTTCTGATTCCAGGAGGACCATGAGCTGTTGCTATCAATAAGGTGTCTGATACATAATTTTCACCTCGAATAGAAGTAGAGGGACTATTGTCAGAGGTTGCGCTGTTGTCAGTGCTGAGGGAACTTTATGCACTTGGCCAGCTGATTCTGCATCTTTGTTGCGTTCTTCACGTATGATTTGGCACAGTATTTGTAAATGTACACCGCTTTTTCTTCTACATTAGCTGCAGTGAAATGTCTCCACACATCAGATAGTGTCCGTGGCAATTTCTTGTAAAGATTATAAAAAAATAAGTTAATTCCCAAATACAATGTACACAAATAGTTAATCAGTTAGATTAAACAACTCCTTTGTAAGATAAATGTTTTATGGAAACAGGTGAATTAACACTCCTCACTTAGCAGGCTCAAGCAAGCTAAAACCCACATGGTAGCAAAAACGAACTAGCAGAAATTAACAAGTTAGAAATTATTTAAACTAGAGGTCGACCGATAATGATTTTTCAACGCTGAACCGATTATTGGAGGACCAAAAAAAGCCGATAACGATTAATCAACCGATTTTTTTATTTATTTATTTATTTGCAATAATGACAATTACAAAAACACTTATTTTAACTTAATATAATACATCAATAAAAATCTATTTAGCCTCAAGTAAATAATGAAACATGTTCAATTTGGTTTAAATAATACATTAATTAAAAGTGCAATATGTGCCATGTAAGAATGCTAACGTTTCAGTTCCTTGCTCAGAACATGAGCACATATGAAAGCTGGTGGTTCCTTTTAACATGAGTCTTCAATATTCCCAGGTGAGAAGTATTAGGTTGTAGTTATAGGAATTATAGGACTATTTCTCTCTCTACCATTTGTATTTCATTAACCTTTGACTATTAGATGTTCTTATAGGCACTTTAACATTGCTAGTGTAACAGTATAGCTTCCGTCCCTCTCCTCGCTCCTCCCTGGGCTCGAACCAGGAACACAACGACAACAGCCACCATCGAAGCAGCGTTACCCATGCAGAGCAAGGGGAACAACTACTAGAAGGCTCAGAGCGAGTGACGTTTGTAACGCTATTAGCGTGCGCTAACTAGCTAGCCATTTCACTTTGGATACACCAGCCTAATCTCGGGAGTTGATAGGCTTGAAGTCATAAACCGCGCAATGCGTGACGCACAACGAAGAGCTGCTGGCAAAATGCACGAAAGTGCTGTTTGAATGAATGTTTACGCGCCTGCTTCTGCCTACCACCGCTCAGTCAGATACTTAGATACTTGTATGCTCAGTCAGATTATATGCAACGCAGGACACGCTAGATAATATCTAGTAATATCATCAACCATGTGTAGTTAACTAATGATTATGATTTGATTTTTATAGGGTAAGTTTAATGCTAGATAGCAACTTACCTTGGCTTACTGCATTCGCGTAACAGGCAGTCTCCTTGTGGAGTGCAGCGAGAGAGAGGCAGGTCGTTATTGCGTTGGACTAGTTAACTGTAAGGTTGCAAGATTGAATCCCCCGAGTTGACAAGGTGAAAATCTGTCGTTCTGCCCCTGAACGAGGCAGTTAACCCACCGTTCCTAGGCTGTCATTGAAAATAAGAATGTGTTCTTACCTTTATTTAACTAGGAAAGTCAGTTATAAAAAAATCGGCACACAAAAATACCGATTTCCGATTGTTATGAAAACTTGAAATCGCCCCTAATTAATCAGTCGACCTCTAATTTAAACGACATTTTGCTGAAAGGCTACTAATTTACTAGTTAACAAAAAAATACATAAAATGTATTACATGTACATATGTCACATAAAATATATCCACCCCACCCAGTAATCAACTTACCAGAGAGCATGTAGTCCTTGGCTCAGACTGTATGGTAGTGTGGACTCAATAGCATCTCATTAGTGTGTAAGATCTTGAGAATCAGCTGTACATGTGATGGAAGGATGCACTGCCCCATGTGATGGAAGGATGCACTGCCCCATGTGATGGAAGGATGCACTGCCCCATGTGATGGAAGGATGCACTGCCCCATGTGATGGAAGGATGCACTGCCCCATGTGATGGAAGGATGCACTGCCCCATGTGATGGAAGGATGCACTGCCCCATGTGATGGAAGGATGCACTGCCCCATGTGATGGAAGGATGCACTGTGCTTGCATAGGGTTGCAATTCCATTTAATTGGGGATAGTTTAACCAAAATATGCCACAAGACCTAGAATTGCCTTATGTGTATCCCACGAAAAAAGGTTCACAGTTATAAGCTAACATTTTGGATGAATTTAAGCAAAATTCCAAGGCTTTACTTCCCAGAAAAACCACCCTACTCACCACCCTATATAGCGCCTTGCATTTGGATCCCTTGCGGTTGGATCCCTTTTTCTTGACATAGTAATCTATGCTGTAGTTACATTTTTAAAATATATTATTGGGCACACAACCTAGAGGCCATGAGTAACTGGGTCTAAAAGAATGGCACGGATTGGCCTATAAGTGGTTCTGTTATAGGCCTTCTCACTTAAACCCTCATATCCGTCACCCCGTTTCACACAGAGACTTAACTTTGTATGTAGGTGCATTTCCTCATGCTGAACCAATTCCAGCATGTGGACCCATCAGGTCTGTCGGGATAGATTTTCCTCCGTCTCGGTCAGTTTTGAATACCTTTTTTTTTTTTGAAAAAGGTATTTTCATGAATTATACATACAAATAAACACCAAATTCACAATAGTCCCTGGAGAGTTTGAGAAGATAACGCTGATGTATTGAAACATGGCCTCACCAGTACATACATATTAGCACATATTAAAAAACAAATGTGTCATTACTTTAAAAAAATCTTCTCATGAACCATAGGTCCAAATGACACCAAATTTAGAATATGGGCCCATGGTACATGTCTTAAATTAGTTTGAGCCCAAGGGATTGGTCAAAAGATGGCAGATTTATTTTTATTTTTTTACCTGTTTATTTAAACCACTGTAAATCCGCTCCACGGTGGCCAATCGATTTAAAGCTTGTCATCATGGGCGTGCCTAAGATGATCTGCGATTGGTTCATGAGGAGAAGACTTACGCCAAATTCACTCCAGATATTTGTATTTGGACACCTTACATCGGTCGTCAATGGTCGCACTGTACCTATAGATGCATGTTAGCACATATGCTAACGCTAAAAATAATGTCAAAAAAATCTTATGTGAAATTGACCGCAGATTTGCTATAGCCTCTAATAAATATAATAATGATTAGCTGCTTCGTTCAAAATAACACTGAAAATATTTCACTCATCTTAACATAAACCATTAGTCAAATTGACCTCTGAATTGGTATGCTATATAAACTCGATATGTTAATGACTTTAGACTTTAAGAATAATTACCAACTTCCATCATTAAACTTCACTTGCGTCATCCTTGTGGTATTGAGAGAGAAACATGCTAATGCTGCTACTGATTGAACATACAGGAAAGATGGTGCTTGTTTTGTTATCCAACTGATCTTGTCCTTTCATCTTCTGAACCCCATTCATTGCTGCTCACAGCCATATTCTTGTCTGCGTGTTTCAGCTAGCTAGTGATTAGTGCCATATTTACTGGACAGGTCACAGTGTACTTACTGGGCTGCTGGCAGGCTGAATGAATGACGTGGCCATGGTGCATACCGGCGAAGAAAACGCGCATGCTGGTGGCAGGACATGCAGTACTTTTGCATACCAGCACATCATGTTTTTTTTCCCCTGTCAGCTAGGCCAGTCTTTATCAAACTGATTCGCATCGACTTAACATTTAGCTGCAGAATGTTCTCAATACACAGTGAACACTAATCATCTAGGCTGGGCTTTTATGTCATATTTTTCAAACTCCACAAATAGTACAAATTACAATATGATATTCAAAAAACAATTATGTATCATGGTTGACCATTTGGATGAGGATTGGACTATGAGAACAATTAGACTGTTTTTGCACATCTCACTTTCATGTAACCTACAAAATAATCTTTGTCGACGGTTCCAATCGATTCCTCATATAAATCTGTTTTTAATGCGCCTCAAACGTGAGATGTGATGTGACCCATATCTGAGATATATCTTTTTAGTTTTTACACAGTTAACCCAGACATACTGGCTCCTGTAAGACAATAGCTTCCACTGGGACCCACCTAGTCAGTCCCCGAGGAACATTGTTATAGAGTGGAACACACACTGACAAGGGATGAGACCTCTCGATAACAGGGCATAGTGTACGGACACTGTGTGTATCAGCACCAGAAGTATCTAGCTGTTTAGTGACACGTTATTCTGAGTGTCAGAATGACCATGTTGGAAGTGCAGTCAGTGACCTGTTGTCTCTCAATGCAACACAGTTCTGAATACTTTCAGCACAATGCAGGGTGCCACTGGTTTAGTTGGAGAACAGTTACGTCTGGTATACCACTGTACTCTAGTCTACTTCACTATTCATTTGTCCCGCATGGCACCCTGTTCCCTGTATAGTGCACTACTTTTGGCCGGAGTCCTATGGGCCCTCGTCAAAAGTAGTGCACTACAAAGGAAAGTGTGCGCAATTTGGGATTCAAACACTTAGTCCACTCAGCAACAATTGGAGGTTTTCTTCCGTTTTTGTAATTGGTTGCTGAACGACCTATGGGAACCTCCTTCCCCGTCATGTGATTTGAGATGCTTAATATCAAAGATGTTTATAGTCACGCCACACCCTTACTCTACCCATGTGACCTGTCACTATTAAAAAGGCGATGTGTCGTTGTATTTTCTTCACTCTCACGTTTTTTTTTTACATTACGAGATTAATATTATTAATACCTTTTTGGATTACTTTCTTGCGGAATTACCATTCTTCAACGACTCGAATCGGTGCTGTTAGTAGTTGATTTTTGGTGCTGTTAGTAGTTGATTTTTAAAAATCTAATCCACTCACGTTATTGTGCCTGACCATATTAGCTAACTTTTTTGTTTGTTTTTTGTCGGGCATTTCCATCCTTGTCTGTTGTACCTTTTTTTTTTTTGCTTGTTGACACCTGGCCACACCAGCCCTTTGATCCAGCTCTCTCGCTTGTAGTTCAGCTGTGATCACGGAGCTCAGCGACGCTGTAGGCTTCTGGGTCCTCGCTTGTTGTTCAGCTGTGATCACGGAGCTCAGCGACGCTGTAGGCTTCCGGGTCCTCGCTTGACCGAGTCCAACAACGCCGAGACTTGACAGTTCATGCTTGATTGTGCCATTCAGATGACTTCATGTCGGCGGGAGTTGGAGCCCGGCTCTTGATACATATTTAAGCGGGAGTCTCGACCCCGAAGCACGACGTGTCTAACTTTCTCTCGACGCATCCGAAGCCGATACCAAAGGGCAATCGACGCATACACCGAGACACACCGAAACAAAAAGCTACCGTTGTCTTCGAGCACAGCCCTTTCCCTCCTTGGTAATTGATACTCTGGCTACCTGAATTGTATCTTCTTCGTAAACCCTGTATTTCTAGTTGGAATGTGTTCGGGAAGTTGTGTGTCGACCGTGCAGAATCGCTATCGTCTCTGCCCAATTCCTGCTATTTTGACTTCCTCCAGCAGGCTACGGCTCCCCTAAAGCTCCTTCCGTACCCTCACGGGAGTTAGATGTTGTTCTATGATCACTGATAAGCCCACCATTTTTGAGGCCCTGTCTTCACTTGAGCTATTTGAGCTCTGTCAATACCAAATCTGTTTTGAAGAATTTACATTACATCCTTCATGCCTCAGTTTAGCCGAAGATGGATCTAAGGCATTGCTTCGGCCGTATCCAGCCTTCTTACCCGAGGTGCTTTCATCATCACACACTAATCAGCCCTTAATCGTAGCAGTATTTCGTCCGCCTCATCGCTCACCGTTGCGTACACTTTGCCGTGTTTGACGTCATGGCAACAACACCCACAACCAGAGGGGTCTTCCTGGACTCGGTGTTGCTGAAAGTTGGACAGATACCCATGTCTTTTAAAAAAAATAAAATAATTAAGGACATACGTTTCTGTTACATGGCACTTTCTCTCAACCCAGATAAGTAGGATAAGATAAGTTCACACACTGTGGACCTTGTTGATACTTACTTATCAACCGCCAGTGACACAGATGTAAGACCATAGGGCTCTGGTCAATAATACTACACTATATATACTGTAAGGGCTCAAGGAGGTTCTATACGAAAGCCTTCCACTCTTGGTTGTGCTATGGCACCCATTTGAAGCCACCCGGCTTTCAGCTTGCTTGTCTATACCGGTTGTGTACGACAGTTGAAATTCTCTGTTACACTGCTGGGTAATTCTATTCTATTACATCCTGTGGTGGATACAAGGACGTCCCAGGGATTCATCTGGATCAAGTTAAATGGTGAGTTATCCCACTCTGTTTTCCTATTTCTTTTATTTATTTCACCTTTATTTAACCAGGTAGGCAAGTTGAGAACAAGTTCTCATTTACAATTGCGACCTGGCCAAGATAAAGCAAAGCAGTTCGACACATACAACGACAGTTACACATGGAGTAAAACAAACACAGTCAATAATACAGTATAAACAAGTCTATATACGATGTGAGCAAATGAGGTGACATAAGGGAGGTAAAGGCAAAAAAAGGCCATGGTGGCAAAGTAAATACAATATAGCAAATTACTAAAAAAATGTACAGCCTCTCCCATATTTCGTTTGGTGACCCCGTTATGAAAATGAAAGAACGCCGAGTTATGGATGTAACTTATTTTTTCTAGTAGAGTAATGGGTCGCCAAGCTTTCATTTGGTTCCTCCACATCCGTGGGGTTTTGCGCTACATCATAAACAGTATGTCACACTGTCTTTTTATAGTGTCACATGGATACATTAAGGGTGTGACTACACATCTTTTGATATTAAGCATCTTAATCACGTTGTGTGAAGGGGGAGGAGGTTCCCATAGGTCATTTGGCGACCCTCCCCGTTACTCTACTCAAGAGAACCACGGTTACATCCGTCACCCAACATTTTGTCATGTTGATGGTCAGCTGTGTGACTAGAATGCGAGTGATTCGGTCTAACTAAGCCATTGAGAAGCATGTTATCGGTTGTATGAACAGATGGTGTGATATTGTGCGCTTAAGTAACTGGAGATGAAGGCCTGGTGACACAGAATGCTCTTCCCTCTTATTTGGAAATTACTCGATAGACAGTGCTGTGTCGTTAGATAAGCCTAGATATACACTGAGTGTGCAAAACATTAAGAACACCTTCCTAATACTGAGTTTGCCCTCCAAACAGCCTCAATCTGATAGGCTGGCAGTTTTAACCATCCCTTACTTAGATGTATTTTCAGGTAGAGATACCTCGCCAAGCAACCTTTCTCTATCCCTCTCGATCGCATCTTCTCGCTTTTCTCCGTATCTGCCCCCACACAGACTGGGCAAGTAGGCGCGCAATGGATTATGGGCATTGTAGTTAATTACCTTGTTTTCTGCGCTAAACTATGTAGACTATTGGCCTGTTGGAAACTACAACTTCCTGCTACATCGCACAGTTTGGGCTTGGATCTGTTTTATCTCTAGAGAAACTGCACATTGATATCACAGAACGAAATTTAATGAACAAGATGGAATTAAATTAATCTAACCGACATCAATAAATTAGTATTGAACACAGCTGTAGAGACTCACTACATGTCCCAGACCCCGGGACAGCTGTAGAGACTCACTACATGTCCCAGACCCCGGGACAGCTGTAGAGACTCACTACATGTCCCAGACCCCGGGACAGCTGCTGTTTCACCCAGGGTTAGTCCCAGACTCTTCATGCATTCCTCTAATAACTTGTCATAGAGAGATTTGGTGGGGCTTCCAATTCTAATGTTACTTTCACACAGGCCTGGCCAAACCCTGTAGACAAGTTGGAACCAAAACACTCTGTCTCGTAACCTTTATTGATCCACTGCATCTGACAATATATACACTAGATGATTGACAGGGCACTGTTTTGAACCCAACGTGCCCCCATCTTTGCACTCCCCCACCATTCTGAAAAATATTTTGGAAGCTATAGAAATGCATTTATTATTTGGTTTGCCATTTATGAAAATAATAATAATATATATATATATATATAACACACATAGTACAAGTCAAAAGTTGGACACCAAGGGTTTTTCTTTGTACTATTTTCTGCATTCTAGAATAATAGTGAAGACATCAACTATGAAATAACACATATGGAATCAAAATATATTTTAGATTCTTCAAAGTAGCCACCCTTTGCCTTGACGACAGCTTTGCACACTCTTGGCATTCTCTCAACCAGCTTCATGAGGTAGTTATCTGGAATGCATTTCAATTAACAGGTGTGCCTTGTTAAAAGTTAATTTGTGGAATTTCTTTCCTTAATGCGTTTGAGACAATCCGTTGTGTTGTGACAAGTTAGGGGTCGTATACAGAAGATATACCTATTTGGTAAAAGTCCATATTATGGCAAGAACAGCTCAAATAAGCAAAGCGAAACGACAGTCCATTACTTTGACTGACCTTTATGTCTTAATCTGAAAAATGTCAACTTTTTAAAGTTTCTTCAAGTGCCGTTGCAAAAACCATCGAGCGCTATGATGAAACTGTCTCTCATGAGGACCGCCGCAGGAAAGGAAGACCCAGAGTTACCTCAGCTGCAGAGGATAAATTCATTGAACTGCACATCAGAAATTGCAGCCCAAGTAAATGCTTCAGAGTTCAAGTAAAAGACACATCTCAACATCAACTGTTCAGAGGAGACTGTGAATCAGAACTTCATGGTCTAATTGCTGCCAAGAAACCACTACTAAAGGACACTAATAAGAAGAAGAGACTTGCTTGATTAAAATACTGTAGAATTCCATTCATTCCTATGGAGGATTGCTCCTTCTGGGGAGTGCCAATATGACCAGCCTCTCTCTGGCCAATACGCAGCATCAGCAATCCAGGGTTTATATACAGTACATAATTGGTTGAGTCAGAGTCTAGGACCTTTTGGGAGCTACTGTTGCTCTGGGCCCTAGTCACGTAACATCTTGTAAATATCTAAAGGCTACGAGTGTTTTTACATTGGATGAGAGTGTGCATAAAATAAACAATTTAACTTTGAGGCCTGGCGGAGCGGGTTTGTCGGGCCTGACTGAGCGGGTTTGTCGGGCCTGACAGTCACTCAGTGCAGTATATCTATTTGGTGGCTGAAGCCTGTCAAACCTCTATTGTTCAGTCTAGTGTGTAGAGAGACATGGACTAACTATGGTTGTGTCCCAAATGGCACCCTATACCCTATTGGTCCTGGTCAAAAGTAGTGTACTACATGGGGAATAGAGAGGCATTTGGGACACTAGCTATGTGTGTTAGGTAGATGAGGCCCTGGCAGCAGTATGGTGTGGCTGAGGAAGGGCTGTCTCTGTGTTGGGTAGATGAGGCCCTGGCAGCAGTATGGTGTGGCTGAGGGAGGGCTGTCTCTGTTTTGGGTAGATGATCCCCACTAGATGTCTTTTCTGTGTGTGTTCTATAGAGACTAAAGGTTATCCTCACTAGGTGGCAGATCACAGGTATAATTGAGGTTTGTGTTCAGAACAACAGGCTATATATAGCCAAACGCCTAAAACACAAAATGTGCCCACTGTTAGGCCGTAACAAACATCTTATGAAATGTTCCGTAACAAATACAATAGGCCTTTACAATGCATTACAAAAACAGAATCTGAAGACTCATTTCACTGTATAAGAACACACCAGCATCAGTAAATTAATCTATACAGATGCATCCCCCATGTTAGTGCCAAATAACACATCCTCAAGTTGTTAAATACCAGTCCTAACCCAGAACAGAACTCCTAATAATTTGTCATTTAGTCCTAGTTGTCAGGTGTTGGCGAATTAGAAACTGTAACACTAAAACACGATGTCACCATTTCACCCCTCACCCACCCTTTCACCTCATCTGAATGGGTTTAGTGTCTTTCTCCACCCTGAGGTCAGTTCTAGTCAACCCTGAAGAACACAGCTGCGCTGGGGTCAGTTCTAGTCAAACCCTGAAGAACACAGCCGCGCTGGGGTCAGTTCTAGTCACTCGTGGGGTGGTGCCAGTGTTACTATCCCAATTGTAGAAATAAACAAAGCCATAGAATGATGTAGAATATAATCATAAATGAATATTCTAGATCAGTTTCCTCCATGAACAACTCCTTAGCTGCCTCGCTAACTCACTGCCTGCCCAGTCTTGGATGGGCCACACACACACACGACTCTGAACTGGTGCTGGTAGGGATTCATGGGGACAGTTCGTCGCTGAACTAGAGGTCGACCGATTTATGCTTTTTTTCCAATGCTGATACCGATTTTATTGGAGGACCAAAAAAAGCTGATACTTAATAATAGGCCGAAATTTGATTATTTTTATTAATACTTTTTTAAATATATGTAATAATGACAATTACAACAATACTGAATGAACACTTATTTTAACTTAATAAAATACATCAATAAAATCTATTTAGTCTCAAGTAAATAATGAAACATGTTCAATTTGGTTTAAATAATGCAAAAACAAAGTGTTGGAGAAGAAAGTAAAAGTGCAATATGTGCCATGTAAGAAAGCTAACGTTTCAGTTCCTTGCTCAGAACATGAGAACCTATGAAAGCTGGTGGTTCCTTTTAACATGAGTCTTCAATATTCCCAGGTAAGAAGTTTTAGGTTGTACTTATTAAAGGACTATTTCTCTCTATACCATTTGTATTTCATATACCTTTGACTATTGAATGTTCGTATAGGCACTATAGCATTGCCAGTCTAATCTTGGGAGTTGATAGGTTTGAAATCATAAACAGCGCAATGCTTGAAGCACAGCAAAGAGCTGCTGGCAAAACGCACGAAAGTGCTGATTGAATGAATGCTTACGAGCCTGCTGGTGCCTACCACCGCTCAGCCAGACTGCTCTATCAAATATCAAATCATAGACTTAATTATAATATAATAAAAACACAGAAATACGAGCCTTAGGTCATTAATATGGTCAAATCCGGAAACTATCATTTCAAAAACAAAACGTTTTTTCTCTCAGTGAAACGGAACCGTTCCGTATTTTATCTAACGGGTGGCATCCATAAGTCTAAAGATTGCTGTTACATTGCACAACCTTCAATGTTATGTCATAATTATGTACAATTGTGGCAAATTAATTAACGTTTTTGTTAGGAAGGAAGTTAGCACAGTTAGCAACGAGCCAGGCGGCCCAAACTGCTGCATATACCCTGACTCTGAAGAGACACAATTTCCCTAGTTAAAAGAAATTCATGTTAGCAGGCAATATTAAGTAAATATGCAGGTTTAAAAATATATACTTGTGTATTGATTTGAAAGGCTTTGGTGTTTATGGTTAGGTACACATTGGTGCAACGACAGTGCTTTTTTTCGTGAATGCTTTTGTTTAATCATCACCCGTTTGGCGAAGTAGGCTGTGATTTATCATTGAATCAACAGGCACCGCATCGATTATATGCAACGCAGGACAAGCTAGATAACGACACATGGTTGATATTACTTACGGATTACGTTAAGATTTCTTGTTTTTTATAAGATAAGTTTAATGCTAGCTAGCACCTTACCGTGGCTCCTTGCTGCACTCACGTAACAGGTAGTCAGCCTGCCACACAGTCTCCTTGTGGAGTGCAATGTAGTTGGCCATAATCGGTGATGGCGATTTACCAATTTGTTATGAAAACCTGTAATCGGCTTTAATTAATCGGTCGTTCCGATTAATCGGTCGACCTCTAGTCCTAACCTCCCTGGACCCCCCACTGTGACTTTCTCTCATTGCAGGCAGACAAACGAGCACACCACAATGCACTGGAGCGCAAACGTAGGGATCACATCAAAGACAGCTTTCACAGCCTGCGGGACTCGGTGCCCGCCTTGCAAGGGGAAAAGGTTGGTAGAGAGGTAAAAACCCAATGCTTTTAGGGAGAGGGGATCCTTTTGGGGAGGGAAGGATTTGTTTTTGTGTTCGTTCAGAGCAATGTATTTAGAGTTGGGACACCTTTTTTTTTAATTGAATTTGGAGTGTTGTAATTCTAGACATTCCGTTACATAGCATTGTTGAAATATTCCTCATGTAAACGTTAATGGGGTTCTAACATGGCTGCCATTAGAATGTTGAAGTGTCATGTAAATGCATCATAATTCTCCTTCTGAACATTCTATCCCTCATGTAAATGCGTTGTCTTATACATCAGGTGGCGTCAGTCCTACGCGACGCTCGTCCCTCAACAGGGACCAGTGCAGGCGGAATCGTCGCGCTGTCTGACGTAAGACTGCCGTGGAATGTTGATGGGGTGTTAACATGGCTGTCATTCATTTTCTAGTGTCATGTAAATCATCATAATGCAGAAACCTCCATGTCCCCACTCTCTAAATGCATGGCTCTCTGTGTGTCATGGAATTATCATTCTGAGGATTGTTCAAATGCAATATGGGTAAACAAAGTGAATGTAATTGCAATGTGTTATGTTATCTTATATGTAGGTTTGTGTTGCTGTAATTAATATTTTGAAATAAGTCCACAGAAAACAGAGCTACTTCAGTGTATCCAATAGAAAGCTAGTTATGACATGGAAGCGAGAGGAGTGATGGGGAGGAGAAGAGATGTGTTCTAAACAGACACACAGAGACACAGGCTAGCGGCAGGAAGTTATGACTAAATCTGTTGCTGCTTCCTGTTTTGACATCTCTTGACATTGAGGGCATCGGAGCATGCCCAACTGCCCAGGCTATGATCAGGCACAGCACCCTGTTAACTTTTCAAACCAAATACCCCCCCCCCCCTATAGCCCTGTCATCCCTAACTCAGGAGGAGGGTGGACTGGGGGGGTGGGGGGGGTTGGAAGGGAACTGTTAAAGGTCACCCGCAGATGTTGTCTGATGACCTCCGTATACAGAGCTGGCGGGTCAGGTTGGTGTGCAATAATTTGAATCGATTCCAAACTGTGACGAGCCAATCATTTCAGCCTTGACCGATTTGAATTCTGTATTTGTTGATGCAGAGACGGAAGAAAAAGCGAGACATCTCATTGGTTCTTTTTTTTGGTTCTTCTACAGTCACTGAACTAATCAGACCAGACCCAGCTGTTACCTGGTTCCTCTACAGTCACTGAACTAATCAGACCAGACCCAGCTGTTACCTGGTTCCTCTACAGTCACTGAACTAATCAGACCAGACCCAGCTGTTACCTGGTTCCTCTACAGTCACTGAACTAATCAGACCAGACCCAGCTGTTACCTGGTTCCTCTACAGTCACTGAACTAATCAGACCAGACCCAGCTGTTACCTGGTTCCCTACAGTGGGAGAACCACTCAGACCAGACCCAGCTGTTACCTTATTTCCTCTACAGTCACTGAACTAAGACCAGACCAGACCCATCTTTACCTGGTTCCTCTGCGAGTCACAGGAAGTTGCTCACTGAACTAATCAGACCAGACCCAGCTGTTACCTGGTTCCTCTACAGTCAATGAACTAATCAGACCAGACCCAGCTGTTACCTGGTTCCTCTACAGTCAATGAACTAATCAGACCAGACCCAGCTGCTATTGCATTGGTGCCTATGGGAGAACCACTCCTTAAGCAGACTGGAACTGTGACCATTTATTTCCAATGGTACTTGGCCTGAGTAAGACCACAGCATTGATCCACCATCTTTGGTTGATGTCTGTGAGCAGGAAGTTGCTCATGGGTTTGTGGAGATGTCTGGTGTTCTCGTAGACTTCATCGTTGCTAGGGTTGTAATGAGAGTAAAGGCTTTGTGTGGTACTGACTGACTGGGAGAAGCTGGGTCAAGGCTTTGTGTGGTACTGACTGACTGAGAGAAGCTGGGTCAAGGCTTTGTGTGGTACTGACTGACTGGGAGAAGCTGGGTCAAGGCTTTGTGTGGTACTGACTGACTGGGAGAAGCTGGGTCAAGGCTTTGTGTGGTACTGACTGACTGGGAGAAGCTGGGTCAAGGCTTTGTGTGGTACTGACTGACTGAGAAGCTGGGTCAAGGCTTTGTGTGGTACTGACTGACTGGGAGAAGCTGGGTCAAGGCTTTGTGTGGTACTGACTGACTGGGAGAAGCTGGGTCAAGGCTTTGTGTGGTTCTGACTGACTGGGAGAAGCTGGGTCAAGGCTTTGTGTGGTTCTGACTGACTGGGAGAAGCTGGGTCAAGGCTTTGTGTGGTTCTGACTGACTGGGAGAAGCTGGGTCAAGGCTTTGTGTGGTTCTGACTGACTGGGAGAAGCTGGGTCAAGGCTTTGTGTGGTACTGACTGACTGGGAGAAGCTGGGTCAAGGCTTTGTGTGGTACTGACTGACTGACTGGGAGAAGCTGGGTCAAGGCTTTGTGTGGTACTGACTGACTGACTGGGAGAAGCTGGGTCAAGGCTTTGTGTGGTACTGACTGACTGACTGGGAGAAGCTGGGTCATGGCTTTGTGTGGTACTGACTGACTGACTGGGAGAAGCTGGGTCAAGGCTTTGTGTGGTACTGACTGACTGACTGGGAGAAGCTGGGTCAAGGCTTTGTGTGGTACTGACTGACTGACTGGGAGAAGCTGGGTCAAGGCTTTGTGTGGTACTGACTGACTGACTGGGAGAAGCTGGGTCAAGGCTTTGTGTGGTACTGACTGACTGACTGGGAGAAGCTGGGTCAAGGCTTTGTGTGGTACTGACTGACTGACTGGGAGAAGCTGGGTCAAGGCTTTGTGTGGTACTGACTGACTGACTGGGAGAAGCTGGGTCAAGGCTTTGTGTGGTACTGACTGACTGACTGGGAGAAGCTGGGTCAAGGCTTTGTGTGGTACTGACTGACTGACTGGGAGAAGCTGGGTCAAGGCTTTGTGTGGTACTGACTGACTGACTGGGAGAAGCTGGGTCAAGGCTTTGTGTGGTACTGACTGACTGACTGGGAGAAGCTGGGTCAAGGCTTTGTGTGGTACTGACTGACTGACTGGGAGAAGCTGGGTCAAGGCTTTGTGTGGTACTGACTGACTGACTGGGAGAAGCTGGGTCAAGGCTTTGTGTGGTACTGACTGACTGACTGGGAGAAGCTGGGTCAAGGCTTTGTGTGGTACTGACTGACTGACTGGGAGAAGCTGGGTCAAGGCTTTGTGTGGTACTGACTGACTGACTGGGAGAAGCTGGGTCAAGGCTTTGTGTGGTACTGACTGACTGACTGGGAGAAGCTGGGTCAAGGCTTTGTGTGGTACTGACTGACTGACTGGGAGAAGCTGGGTCAAGGCTTTGTGTGGTACTGACTGACTGACTGGGAGAAGCTGGGTCAAGGCTTTGTGTGGTACTGACTGACTGACTGGGAGAAGCTGGGTCAAGGCTTTGTGTGGTACTGACTGACTGACTGGGAGAAGCTGGGTCAAGGCTTTGTGTGGTGACTGACTGACTGGGAGAAGCTGGGTCAAGGCTTTGTGTGGTACTGACTGACTGACTGGGAGAAGCTGGGTCAAGGCTTTGTGTGGTACTGACTGACTGACTGGGAGAAGCTGGGTCAAGGCTTTGTGTGGTACTGACTGACTGACTGGGAGAAGCTGGGTCAAGGCTTTGTGTGGTACTGACTGACTGACTGGGAGAAGCTGGGTCAAGGCTTTGTGGCCCCGGGGGGAGGGTTTGGTAGTGTGTCCCCGGGGGGAGGGTTTGGTAGTGTGGCCCCGGGGGGGAGGGTTTGGTAGTGTGGCCTGGTTGAAACAGACCACTGTACCAGCATTGAGAGAGAAGCCATATAATTATATATAGGGTGTCTGAACTCAGTATTCAGTCTGGTTTAACCAGGCTAGTGTTAGTCGGGGTATTACGGTAGCTGGGTGGGAGGGGTTAGTCGGTGATGTCACTGCAACCCTTGCCTTGTGTCAAATGAGTTTTTCCTTTGTTTCCAACAGCAATCAATCAAACAGGCCTCCCGAGCTCAGATCCTAGACAAAGCCACGGACTATATCCAGTACATGAGGAGGAAAAACCACACCCACCAGCAGGACATCGACGACCTGAAGAGGCAGAACGCACTGCTGGAGCAGCAAGGTGAATATGATGGAGAATCTACCTGTAGCTTGTGTGTTTGTCTGCTTATGGGCCAAATGTTGACCTCTTCATTTCTCCCACCCCTTTCTGTCTTCCCTCTCTCTTCCCTCTCTCTTCTCTATCCTCTTTCCTTTTCTTTCGTCTATTTCCTTTCTTTCTCCATCCCTCTCTTCTTCCCCTCGCGCTCTCTCTCCTCTTCCCCTCGCGCTATTGTCTCTCCCTTGCAGTGCGTGCCCTGGAGAAGGTGAAGGGTTCGACCCAGCTCCAGGCCAGCTACAGTTCTTCAGACAGCAGCCTGTACACCAACCCTAAAGGCAGCGCTGTGTCCGCTTTCGACGGAGGCTCTGACTCCAGCTCCGAGTCCGAGCCAGAGGAACCCCCCGCCCCCAGGAAGAAGCTCCGAGTGGAGGCCAGCTAGAGCGACGGGCTAGCCCACAGCGCCACGCCTGGCGTGGATGGGTACTGCATGCACAGTTACTGGTCCAGTAGTCGGTGCTGCTCCTCTATTTCTCACTACCACCTCCTCCTTCCCTCCCTCCCTGCATATCGCTGAATGTGCTCTCGCTGGAGAGTGCAGACGCCATCCGTCCCTGCCGATCTGTCTATCCTGACGTTCTTTCATCACGCCATCCCCTGGGGAGGGAGGGAAGCCAGCTGGGAGGAAGGAAAGGAGACTGATTTTAGAATAGGACGTGCAAAGCTTCTGTTTTTTTTCCCCCCTTGTCGGTTCCTTTCTTCCTTTTCTGTCCTCTCTCTCTCTCTTTCTGACTTCACAGCTTTGGTGTCTCTCAGCAACTATCCAAAACCCCAACATGAGGCAGCTTCACTACCTAAAGGACTCGATGCTTTTGTACCCTCTACTACGTACTCTCTCCTCTCGGCTGAAAACTACGGAGAGAAGAGAGGGAGGCGTACTCCAAGCACTGAAAGCATGTAATACTTTTGTTTATTTCATCAATTTATCTTGATAAGAACCTGTTTTAGAATTTATACACACGCTTAGAAGAGTCGTCCTGTCGGTTGGAGGGGCATACTTTCAAAACATTTGTACTTTCCCCCCCCACCCACACACACAAAAAAAGTACTTTTGATGTGATAAACAAACCTCAGGCCAACAGGATTGCAGATCTTTTCCATTTTGACACGTTTTAGAAATTAAATATCATCCCCTTTGTGGAAAATAATTGATGTTATGAAAAAAGATTCCAAAACTTGTATTGTATTTCGTCCTTTAGCTTTGAACTAGTGAATGAATTTAGGTGGCAGAGCAAAAGTTAGGAATCTTGATAATAAAAAATAAGTGGTTATTGATTGGATGTTTTCAAGTTCTCTAAAAAAAATGTCATGCATTTTGTATTCTCACAAATCATTGAAAAATACCAATTTGTCACTTGTAGTTTTCCTTCAAAGTATGAAATAGATATGGATTATCAAAAGGTAGTCCATTTTTATTTATTTTCAATATGAGGAGGAAATTAAGTCAATATGTTGTGAATTACACAGTAAAATCTTAAATGTCGCTGACTCAACAAAAAAAAGGAGCATTTTGCTTCTAGGAAATGTGTGTGTATATTCCCCCCCATTTATTTCCCCTCCCACCCCTTTTTTTTAGGGTATTATTAGTGTATACTAGATAGATCTTTGATTCCATTCCATGGAAATTACAAGTATGTTGTACATACTGCCAAGAATTGTCTTGCAAGTTGAGGCCTACCTTTACTATGAGACTATAAATAAAACTATTTTCTCCTTTAAAAAGTGTTGGTGGTTAATTCTGTATTTTGTTGCATACCCTCAGTGATGTGGACAATATATCCCAAGCATTTATGGAGTTTATCTGAAGACAAATGTATTTTATTTTGTTAAATTTGTGATGACATTTAGTTGTGTGTTTTAACTACTTGTTGTATTGTTGGCGGAAGATGGATCCAGTTTAATATCATTTAACAATACCTGTTTTCTTTGGAGTCAAACATATTGCAAATCACAGCTGGCCTGGTACATTGTGTCCTTCCACAACCCATTCGGGATGCACCGTTACAGTTTTAAATGATTCAATATCTAAGAAAACGAACGACTGTAAGGCAAGGCTGGGAATGATCACAAGTCAGTCATGGCGTGGCTAGCTAATACGCTAGTGCACATGTCAAACAAGGCCTGCGGGACAAATAGTGGTCACGAGGGAGTATAAATGAGTCAACAACTTTATGAAAGTGTAGCCTGATGCGCTCTCATTGGTGAATTCAACATCAATTCGTGTGTCCCGTTCACAGCGCGCAGCGGAGGGAAAGTGTACAGACACATGCCACAGTCCTAGCTAGGCTACTGAAATGTTGCAGTCTGGGATCGGTTTTTAAAGTTTGACAATGAATGACCACACGTAGGCCCAATACAGCAGCATTTGATTAGTAGCCTAGGCTGGCATTCAACCGCACCGGTGATCCATGCAGTGTAAAACAAATAATTAAAACATTTTACGTTTAAACGTTACAACATATACATTTTGTTTTCTTCGTTATAAATACTTTTGATTAGGCTCACAGTATTATACACATCTGCAAGCATAGCAGAAAAGGATGGACAAATATTTATCTTTTAATGTTAATGCTATATACAACATATATATCACACACACACATACAGTGGAGCAAAAACATATTTAGTCAGCCACCAATTGTGCAAGTTCTCCCACTTAAAAAGATGAGAGGCCTGTAATTTTCATCATAGGTACACTTCAACTATGACAGACAAAATGAGAAAAAATCCAGAAAATCAAATTGTAGGATTTTTAAATTAATTTATTTGCAAATTATGGTGGAAAATAAGTATTTGGTCACCTACAAACAAGCAAGATTTCTGGCGCTCACAGACCTGTAACTTCTTTAAGATGCTCCTCTGTCCTCCACTCATTACCTGTATTAATGGCACCTGTTTGAACTTATCAGTGTAAAAGACACCTGTCCACAACCTCAGTCACACTACAAACTCCACTATGGCCAAGACCAAAGAGCCGTCAAAGGACACCAGAAACAAAATTGTAGATCTGCACCAGGCTGGGAAGACTGAATCTGCAATAGGTAAGCAGCTTGGTTTGAAGAAATCAACTGGGAGCAATTATTAGGAAATGGAAGACATACAAGACCACTGATAATCTCCCTCGATCTGGGGCTCTACGCAAGACCTCACCCCGTGGGGTCAAAATGATCCCAAGAACGGTGAGCAAAAATCCCAGAACCACACGGGGGACCTAGTGAATGACCTGCAGAGAGCTGGGACCAAAGTAACAAAGCCTACCATCAGTAACACACTACGCCACCAGGGACTCAAATCCTGCAGTGCCAGATGTGTCCCCCTGCTTAAGCCAGTACATGTCCAGGCCCGTCTGAAGTTTGCTAGAGAGGAATTTGGATGATCCAGAAGAAGATTGGGAGAATGTCATATGGTCAGATGAAACCAAAATATAACTTTTTGGTCCAAACTCGTTGTGTTTGGAGGACAAAGAATGCTGAGTTGCATCCAAAGAACACCATACCTACTGTGAAGCATGGGGGTGGAAACATCATGCTTTTGGGCTGTTTTTCTGGCAAAGGGACCAGGACGTCTGATCCGTGTAAAGGGAAGAATGAATGGGGCCATGTTTCGTGAGATTTTGAGTGAAAACCTCCTTCCATCAGCAAGGGCATTGAAGATGAAACGTGGCTGGGTATACTTATTTTCCACCATAATTTGCAAATAAATTCATTAAAAATCCTACAATGTGATTTTCTGGATTTTTTTTCTCATTTTATCTGTCATAGTTGAAGTGTATCTATGATGAAAATTACAGGCCTCTCTCATCTTTTTAAGTGGGAGAACTTGCACAATTGGTGGCTGACTAAATACTTTTTTGCCCCACTGTAATATAAACTGAGCTAAAATATAAATGCAACATGCAACAATTTTACTGAGCTACAGAAATCGGGCAATTGAAATAAATGAATTAGGCTGTAATGTTTGGGTTTCACATGACTGGACAGGGATGTAGACATGGGAGGGCATAGGCCCACCCTCTAGGGAGCGAGGCCCAGCCAATCAGAATGAGTTTGTCCCCACAAAAGGGCTTTATTACAGACAGAAATACACCTCCATTTCATCAGACGTCTGGGTGTCTAGTCAGATGATCCTGTAGATGAAGAAGTTGGATGTGGAGGTCCTGGGCTGGCATGGTTTCACGTGGACTGGAGGTTGTGAGGCCGGTTGGATGTACTGACAAATTCTCAAAAATTACATGGGAGGCAGTTTATGATAACTGAACAATCATTTCTCTATTTGGCTACAGCTCTGATGGACATTCCTGCAGTCGGCATGCCAATTGCACTCTCCCTCAAAACTTGAAACATCTCTGGCATTGTGATACATTGAATTACAAGTTAAATAATCTGTCTGTAAACAATTGTTGGAAAAACTACTTGTGTCATGCACAAAGTAGATGTCCTAATGGACTTGCCAAAACTATAGTTTGTTAACAAGACATTTGTGGAGTGGTTGAAAAACGAGTTTTAATGACTCCAACCTAAGTGTATGTAAACTTCCGACTTCAACTGTATGTGTGAACTCTTTCAAGACTGTTGGAAAGCATTCCTCGTGATGCTGGTTGAGAGAATGCCAAGAGTGTTTAAAACTGTCAAGGCAAAGGGTGGCTACTTTGTAGAATCTGAAATAAACAAATCTATAAAAAATATATTTTATAACACTTGTGGTTACTACATGATTCCATATGTGTTATTTCATAGTTTTGATGTCTTCACTATTATTCTACAGTAGAAAATAGTAAAAATAAAGAAAAACCATTGAATGAGTAGGTGTGCAAACCTTTGACTGGTACAGTATATTTTTTTGGGGGGGTGGGAATTTACGCGCCCCCCCCTTGTCGACCACTAAGGGGCGCACCCAGTAGTTTGGGAACCACTGCCTTAGGGCAGCACTGTGATCGTTTCTGTAGTTTTACCTTCTTTGAAGAGGGCTCTGTGTAGCAGGGGGAGCAGCCCGGCCTGCCAGAAGGAGTAGCAGCCGTCCACCAGTTTGTTACAATGACCCTGGAACCATCCCTCAAACCTCATCTGTCTGCTGGCCACCCACCGCTATGGAGAGAGGGAGGAGGAGGAGAGAGGGATGAGGAGGAGAGGGGGGTGAAAGGGAGGAGCAGGAGAGAGGGAGGGAGGAGGAGGAGAGAGGGAGGAGGAGGAGAGAGGGAGGAGGAGGAGAGGCAGGAAGAGTGAGAAAAAGAGAGAAAGAGAAAGTAATGTGGTTGCTATTGTCATTTATCACAATGGGAGAAACTGACAACATTTTACGAACAGTCCCAGCAAGGCCATTTTCTATCCAGCCTGCCATACAGTGTAAATATAGCTTGGTTTGTATAACCAGCCTTTCATGGTTCAATGTCCACAGTGAGAGATGTTTGAGTTTCATCCAGCCCTTTATACTGTTTGAAAGCAGCCAGATGATGAAATCCACGAGGTTCCTATCAGAGAAGAATAATAAGAATAATATGAATTGATATTTGCAAACAAGAGAAATTTGGACCTGGTTGCTATAGCAACCACTAATTGGAGTCCTTCTAAAACACGAGGACTGGATCCTTATTGAATTGGTGTAAATACCAGCTGGAGTCCTCAATCCTGTCTGTTGTCCTAGGGAGCTGGGCTAGAGAAGATAGCCTCGTGAAAATGACTTTACATTTATTTTGTGGTGTGGACTGATGCAGAGTGGGGTGGTATCAGTGTGGGGTGGAGAAGTCTGGACTGATGCAGAGTGGGGTGGTATCAGTGTGGGGTGGTTTCAGTGTGGGGTGGAGAGGTGTGGGGTGGTTTCAGTGTGGGGTGGAGAGGTCTGGACTGATGCAGTGGGGTGGTATCAGTGTGTGGTGGTATCAGTGTGGGGTGGTATCAGTGTGGGGTGGAGAGGTCTGGACTGATGCAGTGGGGTGGTATCAGTGTGGGGTGGAGAGGTCTGGACTGATGCAGTGGGGTGGTATCAGAGTGGGGTGGTATCAGTGTGGGGTGGTATCAGTGTGGGGTGGAGAGGTCTGGACTGATGCAGTGGGGTGGTATCAGTGTGGGGTGGTATTAGTATGGGGTGGAGAGGTCTGGACTGATGCAGTGGGGTGGTATTAGTGTGGGGTGGAGAGGTCTGGACTGATGCAGTGGGGTGGTATCAGTGTGGGGTGGTATCAGTGTGGGGTGGTATCAGAGTGGGGTGGTATCAGAGTGGGGTGGTATCAGTGTGGGGTGGTATCAGAGTGGGGTGGTATCAGAGTGGGGTGGTATCAGTGTGGGGTGGTATCAGAGTGGGGTGGTATCAGTGTGGGGTGGTATCAGAGTGGGGTGGTATCAGTGTGGGTTGATATCAGTGTGGGGTGGTATCAGTGTGGGGTGGTATCAGAGTGGGGTGGTATCAGTGTGGGGTGGAGAGGTCTGGACTGATGCAGTGGGGTGGTATCAGAGTGGGGTGGTATCAGTGTGGGGTGGTATCAGTGTGGGGTGATATCAGTGTGTGGTGGTATCAGTGTGGGGTGGTATCAGTGTGGGGTGATATCAGTGTGTGGTGGTATCAGTGTGGGGTGGGTATCAGTGTGTGGTGGTATCAGTGTGGGGTGGTATCAGTGTGGGGTGGTATCAGTGTGGGGTGGTATCAGTGTGGGGTGGTATCAGTGTGGGGTGGTATCAGTGTGGGGTGGTATCAGAGTGGGGTGGTATCAGTGTGGGGTGGTATCAGTGTGGGGTGGTATCAGTGTGGGGTGGTATCAGAGTGGGGTGGTATCAGTGTGGGGTGGTATCAGTGTGGGGTGGTATCAGTGTGGGGTGGTATCAGTGTGGGTTGATATCAGTGTGGGTTGAAGAGGTCTGGACCAAAATGGCACCCTCTTCCCTCTATAGTGCACTACTTTTTACCAGATGCCCATGGGCCTTGTGGTGGACTATTTAGGGGGTAGGGGGCCTCCGACCTACAGGGGCCTCTGTGTATCTCCTAAATGCTTTACGGTCTCTGGGGTTACTCTGGTTACCATTGATAAAATCATCTGAATTATCTGGGGACAGGAAGTAGTGACATGGGATACCTCTGCAGAGGACACCAAGTGACATTGGACATTTGCAGGGAACTGGATGGCTGCTACAGAGGACAAAGCTACTGTAGGTCTATAGGCTTACCACCACAAATAACCCCTTTTAACTGTGTTAAAACAAAACACACACACACACACACACACACACACACACACACACACACACACACACACAAACACACACACACACACACACACACACACACACACACACACACACACACACACACAGTAGTTCTGGACGAGTCTTTTACCATCAACTAACTCACGTTGTGGAGAACTCACCAGCAGGGTCTTGAGATCCAGCATGTGCTCCTTCCCCAGGATGACCACGGCAGCCGTCCCACAGAAGGTGTACCCTCCATGGGTCTCTATCCCCGGGACGCCCCCTAGACCCCCCTCCCAGTTCTGACAGCTGGAGGGAGACAGAAAGGACAGTGAGTAAGCATTTACTGTCCTCCTATAGAAGTACGGAAACACATGCTTCACTACACAGTTCTTTCTCTAAAGTATAGGATCCCAAATCCTTGATATTATTCTATTCAAGGAATTACACTGATAGTACGACTACACTATTTAAAAAAAAAAAAAAAAGTGATTTAAAGGTTTAATATAAAAATGACGTTAGGAACGCTAGCCAGTTAAATTAGCCACAAATTAACTAAATGGTGTGTCTGTGTGGGACACGTTGTGTGGGACACGTTGTGTGGGACACGTGTTGTGTGGGACACGTTGTGTGGGACACGTTGTGTGGGACACGTTGTGTGGGACACGTTGTGTGGGACACGTTGTGTGGGACACGTGTTGTGTGGGACACGTTGTGTGGGACACGTTGTGTGGGACACGTTGTGTGGGACACGTTGTGTGGGACACGTTGTGTGGGACACGTGTGAGCTCTATACTGTAGTACCTGACGATCCATGTACAGTGGGGAGAACAAGTATTTGATACACTGCCGATTTTGCATCATACCATGTGATCATACATCATACAATGTGATTTTCTGGATTTTTGTTTTAGATTCCGTCTCTCACAGTTGAAGTGTACCTATGATAAAAATTACAGACCTCTACATGCTTTGTAAGTAGGAAAACCTGCAAAATCGGCAGTGTATCAAATACTTGTTCTCCCCACTGTAGGTGTGTCCTGGAACAGTGTGGGTGTCATGATGTTGGTGAGAGGCGCCAATGACGCAGCACAGTACGCACTCCTACAACACCGGAGAGGTAGGAGTTAACACACAATACACCAGAGAGAGAGACAAGAAGAGGAAGAGAGAGACAGATTTAACTTAAACAGGCTGTTGTAGAGAGGCTGTTGGTTGGGTGAGAGAGTGGCCTGAACTGCCACATTTCTGTCTGCTATCAAGATAGAGATAAGGAAAATGAGTTAAACAATGAGACATAGACAGAGAGGACAGCAGGGGTGAGATAGAGAGAAATGGACAGGGAGACACAGAGGACAGCAGTGGTGAGAGAGAGAGAGAGACAATGGACAGTGGTGAGAGAGGAGACAGGGAGAAACTACAGAGGACAGCAGTGGTGAGAGAGAGAGAAATGGACAGGGAGACACAGAGGACAGCAGTGGTGAGATAGAGAGAAATGGACAGGGAGACACAGAGGACAGCAGTGGTGAGATAGAGAGAAATGGACAGGGAGACACAGAGGACAGCAGTGGTGAGAGAGAGAGAAATGGACAGGGAGACACAGAGGACAGCAGTGGTGAGATAGAGAGAAATGGACAGGGAGACACAGAGGACAGCAGTGGTGAGAGAGAGAGAAATGGACACAGAGGACAGCAGTGGTGAGAGAGAGAGAAACAGACACAGAGGACAGCAGTGGTGAGAGAGAGAGAAACAGACACAGAGGACAGCAGGTGGTGAGAGAGGGAGAAACAGACACAGAGGACAGCAGTGGTGAGAGAGAGAGAAACAGACACAGAGGACAGCAGTGGTGAGATAGAGAGAAACAGACACAGAGGACAGCAGTGGTGAGAGAGAGAGAAACAGACACAGAGGACAGCAGTGGTGAGAGAGAGAGAAACAGACACAGAGGACAGCAGTGGTGAGAGAGAGAGAAACAGACACAGAGGACAGGGGACAGCAGAGAAGAGGAAGTTTGGTTGTTATCACGTGTCAGCAGTGCTCCAGTCACAGTGAAACCATGGCGATGGAAAGAAGGCTGCTCAGCTGTCTCACCTGATGTCCACCTCTCCTCCTCCTCCGTGCATCACAAAGGACCCATCTGGCTGCTTCACAGAGAACAGGAAGGAGAGCAGCTTCTCCCTGGGAGGATTCAAAACAACATCACACCTGCTGCTGCTACACCTGGGTCATATTGATTAGTTGAGTCGGCGGAACTATAATCGGAAACATTTCCTATCTTGGCTTCCTTTGGGGTTTTAATTTAGGTGTGAGAACTTTTTAGACATTTTAATTTTATATATATAGTTTTTTTTAACATTGTTTCTTTAGAACAGTAGTCTGACGCCCCTTCCCACTGCCCGAGCCCCGTGCCCGTCTGACGCCCGCCCCCACTGAGAGCCCCTCCCCCACTGCCCGTCTCGACGCCCCTCCCAGAGGTCTCTGCAGTCCCCCCACTGCCCGTCTGTGCCCCGCCCCCAACAGACACAGAGGACAGCATGTGGTCTCTGGCGTCACATCCTACCTGTGTACATTGTGGTAACAGAAAGTGACTGTACCTCGTTGTGGTAACAGAAAGTGACTGTACCTCGTTGTGGTAACAGAAAGTGACTGTACCTCGTTGTGGTAACAGAAGAGACTGTACCTCGTTGTGGTAACAGAAAGTGACTGTACCTCGTTGTGGTAACAGAAAGTGACTGTACCTCGTTGTGGTAACAGAAAGTGACTGTACCTCGTTGTAGTAACAGAAAGTGACTGTACCTCGTTGTGGTAACAGAAAGTGACTGTACCTCGTTGTGGTAACAGAAAGTGACTGTACCTCGTTGTGGTAACAGAAAGTGACTGTACCTCGTTGTGGTAACAGAAAGTGACTGTACCTCGTTGTGGTAACAGAAAGTGACTGTACCTCGTTGTGGTAACAGAAAGTGACTGTACCTCGTTGTGGTAACAGAAAGTGACTGTACCGCTCTATGACGTTGTAGTAACAGAAAGTGTACTTACACACACTGGACAGGGCAGAGGGGCAATAGACACACTGGACGGGACAGAGGGGCAATAGAAGTTACACACACTGGACGGGGCAGAGGGGCAATAGAAGTTACACACACTGGACGGGGCAGAGGGCAACAGAAGTTACACACACTGGACGGGGCAGAGGGGCAATAGAAGTTACACACACTGGGTGGGGCAGAGGGGCAATAGAAGTTACAAACACTGGACGGGCAGAGGGCGCAATAGAAGTTACACACACTGGACCGGGCAGAGGGGCAATAGAAGTTACACACTGGACCGGGCAGATGGGCAATAGAAGTTACACACTGGACCGGGCAGAGGGGCAATAGAAGTTACACACTGGACCGGGCAGATGGGCAATGTTATCACTGGACCGGGCAGAGGGCAATAGAAGTTACACACTGGACCGGGCAGAGGCGCAATAGAAGTTACACACTGGACCGGGCAGAGGGGCAATAGAAGTTACACACTGGACCGGGCAGATGGGCAATAGAAGTTACACACTGGACCGGGCAGAGGGGCAATAGAAGTTACACACACTGGGCGGGGCAGAGGGGCAAGAGCAGTTACACACTGGACCGGGCAGAGGGGCAATAGAAGTTACACACTGGACCGGGCAGAGGGGCAATAGAAGTTACACACTGGACCGGGCAGAGGGGCAATAGAAGTTACAAACACATACTGCAAAGCAGATCACATTGCCAGGGGTAACACATGTAAATGCTACAACTATCAGGTTATATTGTAAACTGAAAAGGCTAAATGTATTGGACCTTTATTTAACTAGGCAAGTCAGTTAAGAACGAATTCTTATTGATAAATAATAATGGGTGACCCCAGTACCAGCGTGACCCCAGTAGCAGCGTGACCCCAGTAACAGCGTGACCCCAGTAGCAGCGTAACCCCAGTAGCAGCGTGACCCCAGTAGCAGCGTGACCCCAGTAGCAGCGTGACCCCAGCAGCCTGACCCCAGTAACAGCAAGACCCCAGTAACAGCGTGAGAGCAGCAGTAGCAGCGTGACCCCAGTAGCAGCGTGACCCCAGTAACAGCGTGACCCCAGTAACAGCGTGACCCCAGTGGCAGCGTGACCCCAGTAGCAGCGTGACCCCAGTAGCAGCGTGACCCCAGTAACAGCGTGACCCCAGTGGCAGCGTGACCCCAGTGGCAGCGTGACCCCAGTAGCAGCGTGACCCCAGTAGCAGCGTGACCCCAGTCCGACGCCCCTCCAGCGTGACCCCAGTAACAGCGTGACCCCAGTAGCAGCGTGACCCCAGTAACAGCGTGACCCCAGTAGCAGCGTGACCCCAGTAGCAGCGTGACCCCAGCGTGACCCCCCAGCGTACCCCCAGCGTGACCCCAGTAGCAGCGTGACCCCAGTAACAGCGTGACCCCAGTCAGCGTGACCCCAGTAACAGCGTGACCCCAGTAGCAGCGTGACCCCAGTAACAGCGTGACCCCCAGCGTGACCCCAGTAACAGCGTGACCCCAGTGGCAGCGTGTAGCAGCGTGACCCCAGGCAACAGCCCAGTAACAGCGTGACCCCAGTAACAGCGTGACCCCAGTAGCGTGACCCCAGTAGCAGCGTGACCCCAGTAACAGCGTGACCCCAGTAACAGCGTGACCCCAGTAGCAGCGTGACCCCAGTAGCAGCGTGACCCCCAGCGTGACCCCAGTAGCAGCGTGACCCCAGTAGCAGCGTGACCCCAGTAACAGCGTGACCCCAGTAGCAGCGTGACCCCAGTAGCAGCGTGACCCCAGTAGCAGCGTGACCCCAGTAGCAGCGTGACCCCAGTAACAGCGTGACCCCAGTAGCAGCGTGACCCCAGTAACAGCGTGACCCCAGTGGCAGCTACTGAAAGGGCTGTAGGTTGAGAGAATGTTTGTCCAGCATCAGAGTTCAGGGCAGGCTGTATGCATCCACAGTAGGTAGGTAGTTGAGCCCTGCACGGGTATTAATTTTAAGCCCCAGCCCTACTCATTCCAGCAACGTTCAGACCATACCCTACCCAGGCCCGATTGCTTCTGCCAAATTTCAGGCCGAGCCCAGCCCGAAATAGCTTCCTACCTTAGCAAATCCATGCTGCTCTCGGGCTGTCACTCCCTGTACGCAGGCAGCTCGCTCTGCATGCACTCTGCTCATGGTGCTTTGAGTCAGTTAGTATCCATAGCAACGGCTACACTTGAGCTGCTCTGCTCAATGAAGAGACATGAGAGAGCTGTTAGCTGTTAGCTACTTTATCACTCTAAACTACGACAAAACTCAAACATTGTTTTATATTTGATGAGGTTGAAGCACTTCTGACACCATGTTATGATCTCAGTCAGATCTGACTGTACTATGCAGCAGAGCAAATGCCCCTAGTTACTGATGAGACAACAGGCCCTGCCCCTAGTTACTGATGAGACAACAGGCTCTGCCCCTAGTTACTGATGAGACAACAGGCCCTGCCCCTAGTTACTGATGAGACAACAGGCTCTGCCCCTAGTTACTGATGAGACAACAGGCCCTGCCCCTAGTTACTGATGAGACAACAGGCCCTGCCCCTAGTTACTGATGAGACAACAGGTCCTGTCAGGCCCCTAGTTACTGATGAGACAACAGGCCCTGCCCCTAGTTACTGATAAGACAACAGGCCCTGCCCCTAGTTACTGATGAGACAACAGGCCCTGCCCCTAGTTACTGATGAGACAACAGGCCCTGCCCCGGCCCCTAGTTACTGATGAGACAACAGGCCCTGCCCCTAGTTACTGATGAGACAACAGGCCCTGCCCCTAGTTACTGATGAGACAACAGGCCCTGCCCTAGTTACTGATGAGACAACAGGCCCTGCCCTGCCCCTAGTTACTGATGAGACAACAGGCCCTGCCCCCCTAGTTATTGATGAGACAACAGGGCCCCTAGTTACTGATGAGATAACAGGCCCTGCCCCTAGTTACTGATGAGATAACAGGCCCTGCCCGGCCCCTAGTTACTGATGAGACAACAGGCCCTGGGCCCCTAGTTACTGATGAGACAACAGGCCCTGCCCCTAGTTACTGATGAGACAACAGGCCCTGCCCTGGCCCCTAGTTACTGATGAGACAACAGGCCCTGTCCGGCCCCTAGTTACTGATGAGACAACAGGCCCTGCCCGGCCCCTAGTTACTGATGAGACAACAGGCCCTGCCTGGCCCCTAGTTACTGATGAGACAACAGGTCCTGTCCGGCCCCTAGTTACTGATGAGACAACAGGTCCTGTCCGGCCCCTAGTTACTGATGAGACAACAGGCCCTGCCCGGCCCCTAGTTACTGATGAGACAACAGGCCCTGCCTGGCCCCTAGTTACTGATGAGACAACAGGTCCTGTCCGGCCCCTAGTTACTGATGAGAAAACAGGCCCTGCCCGGCCCCTAGTTACTGATGAGTCAACAGGCCCTGCCTGGCCCCAGTTACTGATGAGACAACAGGTCCTGTCCGGCCCCTAGTTACTGATGAGACAACAGGCCCTGCCCGGCCCCTAGTTACTGATGAGACAACAGGCCCTGCCTGGCCCCTAGTTACTGATGAGACAACAGGTCCTGTCCGGCCCCTAGTTACTGATGAGACAACAGGCCCTGCCCGGCCCCTAGTTACTGATGAGACAACAGGCCCTGCCCGGCCCCTAGTTACTGATGAGACAACAGGCCCTGCCCGGCCCCTAGTTACTGATGAGACAACAGGCCCTGCCTGGCCCCTAGTTACTGATGAGACAACTGGCCCGGCCCCTAGTTAATGATGAGACAACATGCCCTGCCCGGCCCCTAGTTACTGATGAGACAACAGGCCCTGCCCGGCCCCTAGTTACTGATGAGACAACAGGCCCTGCCCGGCCCCTAGTTACTGATGAGACAACAGGCCCTGCCCGGCCCCTAGTTACTGATGAGACAACAGGCCCTGCCCGGCCCCTAGTTACTGATGAGACAACAGGCCCTGCCTGGCCCCTACTTACTGATGAGACAACTGGCCCGGCCCCTAGTTAATGATGAGACAACATGCCCTGCCCGGCCCCTAGTTATTGATGAGACAACAGGCCCTGCCCGGCCCCTAGTTACTGATGAAACAACAGGCCCTGCCCCTACTTACTGATGAGAGAACAGGCCCTGTGCCCCAGTTACTGATGAGACAACAGGCCCTGCCCCTAGTTACTGATGAGACAACAGGCTCTGCCCCTAGTTACTGATGAGACAACAGGCCCTGCCCCTAGTTACTGATGAGACAACAGGCCCTGACCCCTAGTTATTGATGAGACAACAGGCCCTGCCCCTAGTTACTGATGAGACAACAGGCCCTGCCCGGCCCCTAGTTACTGATGAGACAACAGGCCCTGACCCCTAGTTACTGATGAGACAACAGGCCCTGCCCCCCTAGTTACTGATGAGACAACAGGCCCTGACCCCTAGTTACTGATGAGACAACAGGCCCTGCCCCTAGTTACTGATGAGACAACAGGCCCTGTGACCCCTAGTTACTGATGAGACAACAGGCCCTGTGACCCTAGTTACTGATGAGACAACAGGCCCTGTGACCCCTAGTTACTGATGAGACAACAGGCCCTGCCCCTAGTTACTGATGAGACAACTGGCCCTGCCCCTAGTTACTGATGAGATAACAGCCCTGTGGCCCCTAGTTACTGATGAGATAACACCCCTAGTTACTGATGAGACAACAGGCCCTGTGACCCCTAGTTACTGATGAGGCAACAGGCCCTGCCCGGCCCCTAGTTACTGATGAGACAACAGGCCCTGCCTGGCCCCTAGTTACTGATGAGACAACAGGTCCTGTCCGGCCCCTAGTTACTGATGAGACAACAGGCCCTGCCCGGCCCCTAGTTACTGATGAGACAACAGGCCCTGCCTGGCCCCTAGTTACTGATGAGACAACAGGTCCTGTCCGGCCCCTAGTTACTGATGAGACAACAGGCCCTGACCCCTAGTTACTGATGAGACAACAGGCCCTGCCTGGCCCCTAGTTACTGATGAGACAACAGGTCCTGTCCGGCCCCTAGTTACTGATGAGAAAACAGGCCCTGACCCCTAGTTACTGATGAGTCAACAGGCCCTGCCTGGCCCCTAGTTACTGATGAGACAACAGGTCCTGTGCCCCTAGTTACTGATGAGACAACAGGCCCTGCCCGGCCCCTAGTTACTGATGAGACAACAGGCCCTGCCTGGCCCCTAGTTACTGATGAGACAACAGGTCCTGTCCGGCCCCTAGTTACTGATGAGACAACAGGCCCTGCCCGCCCCTAGTTACTGATGAGACAACAGGCCCTGCCCGGCCCCTAGTTACTGATGAGACAACAGGCCCTGCCCGGCCCCTAGTTACTGATGAGACAACAGGCCCTGCCTGGCCCCTAGTTACTGATGAGACAACTGGCCCGGCCCCTAGTTAATGATGAGACAACATGCCCTGCCCGGCCCCTAGTTACTGATGAGACAACAGGCCCTGCCCGGCCCCTAGTTACTGATGAGACAACAGGCCCTGCCCGGCCCCTAGTTACTGATGAGACAACAGGCCCTGCCCGGCCCCTAGTTACTGATGAGACAACAGGCCCTGCCCGGCCCCTAGTTACTGATGAGACAACAGGCCCTGCCTGGCCCCTACTTACTGATGAGACAACTGGCCCGGCCCCTAGTTAATGATGAGACAACATGCCCTGCCCGGCCCCTAGTTATTGATGAGACAACAGGCCCTGCCCGGCCCCTAGTTACTGATGAAACAACAGGCCCTGCCCGGCCCCTACTTACTGATGAGAGAACAGGCCCTGCCCGGCCCCCAGTTACTGATGAGACAACAGGCCCTGCCCCTAGTTACTGATGAGACAACAGGCTCTGCCCCTAGTTACTGATGAGACAACAGGCCCTGCCCCTAGTTACTGATGAGACAACAGGCCCTGCCCGCCCCTAGTTATTGATGAGACAACAGGCCCTGCCCCTAGTTACTGATGAGACAACAGGCCCTGCCCGGCCCCTAGTTACTGATGAGACAACAGGCCCTGCCCGGCCCCTAGTTACTGATGAGACAACAGGCCCTGCCCGGCCCTAGTTACTGATGAGACAACAGGCCCTGCCCGGCCCCTAGTTACTGATGAGACAACAGGCCCTGCCCCTAGTTACTGATGAGACAACAGGCCCTGCCCGGCCCCTAGTTACTGATGAGACAACAGGCCCTGCCCGGCCCCTAGTTACTGATGAGACAACAGGCCCTGCCCGGCCCCTAGTTACTGATGAGACAACAGGCCCTGCCCTAGTTACTGATGAGACAACTGGCCCTGCCCCTAGTTACTGATGAGACAACAGGCCCTGCCAGGCCCCTAGTTACTGATGAGACAACAGGCCCTGCCCGCCCCTAGTTACTGATGAGACAACAGGCCCTGCCCGGCCCCTAGTTACTGATGAGACAACAGGCCCTGCCCCTAGTTACTGATGAGACAACAGGCCCTGCCCCCCTAGTTACTGATGAGACAACAGGCCCTGCCCGGCCCCTAGTAACTGATGAGACAATAGTTCCTGCCAGGCCCCTAGTTACTGATGAGACAACAGGCCCTGCCCGGCCCCTAGTTACTGATGAGACAACAGGCCCTGCCCGGCCCCTAGTTACTGATGAGACAACAGGCCCTGCCTGGCCCCTAGTTACTGATGAGACAACAGGTCCTGTCTGGCCCCTAGTTACTGATGAGACAACAGGCCCTGCCCGGCCCCTAGTTACTGATGAGACAACAGGCCCTGTCCGGCCCCTAGTTACTGATGAGACAACAGGCCCTGCCCGGCCCCTAGTTACTGATGAGACAACAGGCCCTGCCTGGCCCCTAGTTACTGATGAGACAACTGGCCCGGCCCCTAGTTAATGATGAGACAACATGCCCTGCCCGGCCCCTAGTTACTGATGAGACAACAGGCCCTGCCCGGCCCCTAGTTACTGATGAGACAACAGGCCCTGCCCGGCCCCTAGTTACTGATGAGACAACAGGCCCTGCCCGGCCCCTAGTTACTGATGAGACAACAGGCCCTGCCCGGCCCCTAGTTACTGATGAGACAACAGGCCCTGCCTGGCCCCTACTTACTGATGAGACAACTGGCCCGGCCCCTAGTTAATGATGAGACAACATGCCCTGCCCGGCCCCTAGTTATTGATGAGACAACAGGCCCTGCCCGGCCCCTAGTTACTGATGAAACAACAGGCCCTGCCCGGCCCCTAGTTACTGATGAGAGAACAGGCCCTGCCCGGCCCCCAGTTACTGATGAGACAACAGGCCCTGCCCTAGTTACTGATGAGACAACAGGCTCTGCCCCTAGTTACTGATGAGACAACAGGCCCTGCCCCTAGTTACTGATGAGACAACAGGCCCTGCCCGGCCCCTAGTTATTGATGAGACAACAGGCCCTGCCCCTAGTTACTGATGAGACAACAGGCCCTGCCCGGCCCCTAGTTACTGATGAGACAACAGGCCCTGCCCGGCCCCTAGTTACTGATGAGACAACAGGCCCTGCCCGGGCCCTAGTTACTGATGAGACAACAGGCCCTGCCCGGCCCCTAGTTACTGATGAGACAACAGGCCCTGCCCCTAGTTACTGATGAGACAACAGGCCCTGCCCGGCCCCTAGTTACTGATGAGACAACAGGCCCTGCCCGGCCCCTAGTTACTGATGAGACAACAGGCCCTGCCCGGCCCCTAGTTACTGATGAGACAACAGGCCCTGCCCCTAGTTACTGATGAGACAACTGGCCCTGCCCCTAGTTACTGATGAGACAACAGGCCCTGCCAGGCCCCTAGTTACTGATGAGACAACAGGCCCTGCCCGGCCCCTAGTTACTGATGAGACAACAGGCACTGCCCGGCCCCTAGTTACTGATGAGACAACAGGCCCTGCCCCTAGTTACTGATGAGACAACAGGCCCTGCCCGCCCCTAGTTACTGATGAGACAACAGGCCCTGCCCGGCCCCTAGTAACTGATGAGACAACAGGCCCTGCCAGGCCCCTAGTTACTGATGAGACAACAGGCCCTGCCCGGCCCCTAGTTACTGATGAGACAACAGGCCCTGCCCGGCCCCTAGTTACTGATGAGACAACAGGCCCTGCCTGGCCCCTAGTTACTGATGAGACAACAGGTCCTGTCCGGCCCCTAGTTACTGATGAGACAACAGGCCCTGCCCGGCCCCTAGTTACTGATGAGACAACAGGCCCTGTCCGGCCCCTAGTTACTGATGAGACAACAGGCCCTGCCCGGCCCCTAGTTACTGATGAGACAACAGGCCCTGCCTGGCCCCTAGTTACTGATGAGACAACTGGCCCGGCCCCTAGTTAATGATGAGACAACATGCCCTGCCCGGCCCCTAGTTACTGATGAGACAACAGGCCCTGCCCGGCCCCTAGTTACTGATGAGACAACAGGCCCTGCCCGGCCCCTAGTTACTGATGAGACAACAGGCCCTGCCCCTAGTTACTGATGAGACAACAGGCCCTGCCTGGCCCCTACTTACTGATGAGACAACTGGCCCGGCCCCTAGTTAATGATGAGACAACATGCCCTGCCCGGCCCCTAGTTACTGATGAGACAACAGGCCCTGCCCGGCCCCTAGTTACTGATGAAACAACAGGCCCTGCCCGGCCCCTAGTTACTGATGAGAGAACAGGCCCTGCCCGGCCCCCAGTTACTGATGAGACAACAGGCCCTGCCCCTAGTTACTGATGAGACAACAGGCTCTGCCCCTAGTTACTGATGAGACAACAGGCCCTGCCCCTAGTTACTGATGAGACAACAGGCCCTGCCCGGCCCCTAGTTATTGATGAGACAACAGGCCCTGCCCCTAGTTACTGATGAGACAACAGGCCCTGCCCGGCCCCTAGTTACTGATGAGACAACAGGCCCTGCCCGGCCCCTAGTTACTGATGAGACAACAGGCCCTGCCCCCTAGTTACTGATGAGACAACAGGCCCTGCCCGGCCCCTAGTTACTGATGAGACAACAGGCCCTGCCCGGCCCCTAGTTACTGATGAGACAACAGGCCCTGCCCCTAGTTACTGATGAGACAACAGGCCCTGCCCGGCCCCTAGTTACTGATGAGACAACAGGCCCTGCCCGGCCCCTAGTTACTGATGAGACAACAGGCCCTGCCCGGCCCCTAGTTACTGATGAGACAACAGGCCCTGCCCCTAGTTACTGATGAGACAACTGGCCCTGCCCCTAGTTACTGATGAGACAACAGGCCCTGCCAGGCCCCTAGTTACTGATGAGACAACAGGCCCTGCCCGGTCCCTAGTTACTGATGAGACAACAGGCCCTGCCCGGCCCCTAGTTACTGATGAGACAACAGGCCCTGCCCCTAGTTACTGATGAGACAACAGGCCCTGCCCGGCCCCTAGTTACTGATGAGACAACAGGCCCTGCCCGGCCCCTAGTAACTGATGAGACAACAGGCCCTGCCAGGCCCCTAGTTACTGATGAGACAACAGGCCCTGCCCGGCCCCTAGTTACTGATGAGACAACAGGCCCTGCCCGGCCCCTAGTTACTGATGAGACAACAGGCCCTGCCCGGCCCCTAGTTACTGATGAGACAACAGGCCCTGCCCGGTGCCTAGTTACTGATGAGACAACAGGCCCTGCCTGGTCCCTAGTTACTTATGAGACAACAGGCCATGCCCCTAGTTACTGATGAGACAACCGGCCCTGCCCCTAGTTACTGATGAGACAACAGGCCCTGCCCGGCCCCTAGTTACTGATGAGACAACAGGCCCTGCCCGGCCCCAAGTTACTGATGAGACAACAGGCCCTGCCCGGCCCCTAGTTACTGATGAGACAACAGGCCCTGCCCGGCCCCTAGTTACTGATGAGACAACAGGCCCTGCCCGGCCCCTAGTTACTGATGAGACAACAGGCCCTGCCCGGCCCCTAGTTACTGATGAGACAACAGGCCCTGCCAGGCCCCTAGTTACTGATGAGACAACAGGCCCTGCCCGGCCCCTAGTTACTGATGAGACAACAGGCCCTGCCCGGCCCCTAGTTACTTATGAGACAACAGGCCCTGCCCGGCCCCTAGTTACTGATGAGACAACAGGCACTGCCTGGCCCCTAGTTACTGATGAGACAACAGGCCCTGCCCGGCCCCTAGTTACTGATGAGGCAACAGGCCCTGTCTGGCCCCTAGTTACTGATGAGACAACAGGCCCTTCCCGGCCCCTAACCCGATGTATAATGCTGAGGCCTGTTGGCTCGGGTAGCAGAGCTCTAGTTAGTAGTGACGGCCAGTAGGTTGGCATTATGGTTGGGGTGGTGTGTGTTGGGACAAGGTGTGTTACAGTGTCAGTATATATCTGTTATGTTAGTGTAGCAGAACAGTGGCTGTACTCTCTGAGGAGATGGAGGTGGGGACAGTGGCTGTACTCACTGAGGAGATGGAGGTGGGGACAGGTTCCTCCAGCAGCTCCAGACTGTGTAGGATCCAGTAGCACAACCACGGCCGGCTGGCGTCTAGACACCACAGAGAGAACACACACACACTATAGATACTATTGGATCTAGTAACAGAACCACGGCCGGCTGGCCTCTAGACACCACAGAGAGAACATACACACTATAGATACTATTGGATCTAGTACCAGAACCACGGCCGGCTGGCCTCTAGACACCACAGAGAGAACACACACACTATAGATACTATTGGATCTAGTACCAGAACCACGGCCGGCTGGCCTCTAGACACCACAGAGAGAACACACACACTATAGATACTATTGGATCTAGTACCAGAACCACAGCCGTGTGGGTAGTTGGGTAGATGAAAGGCGTGTGGGTAGTTGGGTGGATGAAAGGCGTGTGGGTAGTTGGGTGGATGAAAGGCGTGTGGGTAGTTGGGTGGATGAAAGGTGTGTGGGTAGTTGGGTGGATGAAAGGCGTGTGGGTAGTTGGGTGGATGAAAGGCGTGTGGGTAGTTGGGTGGATGAAAGGCATGTGGGTAGTTGTGTGGATGAAAGGCGTGTGGGTAGTTGTGTGGATGAAAGGCGTGTGGGTAGTTGTGTGGATGAAAGGCGTGTGGGTAGTTGTGTGGATGAAAGGCGTGTGGGTAGTTGGGTGGATGAAAGGCGTGTGGGTAGTTGTGTGGATGAAAGGCGTGTGGGTAGTTGGGTGGATGAAAGGCGTGTGGGTAGTTGGGTGGATGAAAGGCGTGTGGGTAGTTGGGTGGATGAAAGGCGTGTGGGTAGTTGGGTGGGTGAAAGGCGTGTGGGTAGTTGGGTGGATGAAAGGCGTGTGGGTAGTTGGGTGGATGAAAGGCGTGTGGGTAGTTGGGTGGATGAAAGGCGTGTGGGTAGTTGGTGGGTGAAAGGCGGGTGGGTGAAAGGCGTGTGGGTAGTTGGGTGGATGAAAGGCGTGTGGGTAGTTGGGTGGATGAAAGGCGTGTGGGTAGTTGGGTGGATGAAAGGCGTGTGGGTAGTTGGGTGGATGAAAGGCGTGTGGGTAGTTGTGTGGATGAAAGGCGTGTGGGTAGTTGTGTGGATGAAAGGCGTGTGGGTAGTTGGGTGGATGAAAGGCGTGTGGGTAGTTGGGTGGATGAAAGGCGTGTGGGTAGTTGGGTGGATGAAAGGCGTGTGGGTAGTTGGGTGGATGAAAGGCGTGTGGGTAGTTGGGTGGGTGAAAGGCGTGTGGGTAGTTGGGTGGTGAAAGGCGTGTGGGTAGTTGGGTGGATGAAAGGCGTGTGGGTAGTTGGGTGGATGAAAGGCGTGTGGGTAGTTGGGTGGGTGAAAGGCGGGTGGGTAGTGGGTAGTTGGGTGGATGAAAGGCGTGTGGGTAGTTGGGTGGATGAAAGGCGTGTGGGTAGTTGGGTGGATGAAAGGCGTGTGGGTAGTTGGGTGGATGAAAGGTGTGTGGGTAGTTGGGTGGATGAAAGGCGTGTGGGTAGTTTGGTGGATGAAAGGCGTGTGGGTAGTTGGGTGGATGAAAGGCGTGTGGGTAGTTGGGTGGATGAAAGGCGTGTGGGTAGTTGGGTGGATGAAAGGCGTGTGGGTAGTTGTGTGGATGAAAGGCGTGTGGGTAGTTGGGTGGATGAAAGGCGTGTGGGTAGTTGGGTGGATGAAAGGCGTGTGGGTAGTTGGGTGGATGAAAGGCGTGTGGGTAGTTGGGTGGATGAAAGGCGTGTGGGTAGTTGGGTGGATGAAAGGCGTGTGGGTAGTTGGGTGGATGAAAGGCGTGTGGGTAGTTGGGTGGATGAAAGGCGTGTGGGTAGTTGGGTGGATGAAAGGCGTGTGGGTAGTTGGGTGGATGAAAGGCGTGTGGGTAGTTGGGTGGGTGAAAGGCGTGTGGGTAGTTGGGTGGATGAAAGGCGTGTGGGTAGTTGGGTGGATGAAAGGCGTGTGGGTAGTTGGGTGGATGAAAGGCGTGTGGGTAGTTGGGTGGGTGAAAGGCGTGTGGGTAGTTGGGTGGATGAAAGGCGTGTGGGTAGTTGGGTGGATGAAAGGCGTGTGGGTAGTTGGGTGGATGAAAGGCGTGTGGGTAGTTGGGTGGATGAAAGGCGTGTGGGTAGTTGGGTGGATCTGGGTAGTTGGGTGGATGAAAGGCGTGTGGGTAGTTGGGTGGATGAAAGGCGTGTGGGTAGTTGGGTGGATAACGTGTGGGTAGTTGGGTGGAAAAAGGCGTGTGGGTAGTTGGGTGGATGAAAGGCGTGTGGGTAGTTGGGTGGAAAAGGCGTGTGGGTAGTTGGGTGGGTGAAAGGCAATGGGTAGTTGGGTGGATGAAAGGCGTGTGGGTAGTTGGGTGGATGAAAGGCGTGGGTAGTTGGGTGGATGAAAAAGGGTAGTTGGGTGGATGAAAGGCGTGTGGGTAGTTGGGTGGATAAAAGGCGTGTGGGTAGTTGGGTGGATGAAAGGCGTGTGGGTAGTTGGGTGGATGAAAGGCGTTGGGTAGTTGGGTGGATGAAAGGCGTGTGGGTAGTTGGGTGGATGAAAGGCGTGTGGGTAGTTGGGTGGATAAAAGGCGTGTGGGTAGTTGGGTGGATGAAAGGCGTGTGGGTAGTTGGGTGGATAAAATGTGGGTAGTTGGGTGGGTAGGCGTGTGGGTAGTTGGGTGGATGAAAGGCGTGTGGGTAGTTGGGTGGATGAAAGGCGTGTGGGTAGTTGGGTGGATGAAAGGCGTGTGGGTAGTTGGGTGGATGAAAGGCGTGTGGGTAGTTGGGTGGATGAAAGGCGTGTGGGTAGTTGGGTGGATGAAAGGCGTGTGGGTAGTTGGGTGGGTTGAAGAGAAAACAATCCATTCAAATTCCATAAATGTATCATTCTGGATCATATCTGAATTCTACAGTGAGTTTTCTTATTGTATCTGTCGTTAGTTGCGTAGCCTCGGCGTAAGCTTTAGGGTCTAACTGTAACTGCCAAATACGCACCAATAGCCAAATGCTTTCGGGAACTTGGGCAGGAAAAGTTCACGTCGATCCACTGAGGCTAAAAGAACAATGTCAGAGTTGAATTCAATAAGAGAAAAGGTACGAAATGGAGAGTTGAAAATAAAGAGAAGGAGGGTCAGAAAAGTTATGTTTGGGAAAGATCAGTTGGAGTGGTAACACAGGACGATGGCGGTGCCGGCTTTGTTATTACTATGTTATGTTAACGTTATGTTATGGCTATGTTATGTTAACGTTATGTTATGGCTATGTTATGTTAATGTTATGTTATGGCTATGTTATGTTAACGTTATGTTATGGCTATGTTATGTTAATGTTATGTTATGTTAATGTTATGTTAATGTTAATGTTATGTATGTTATGTTATGTTCACAACGTTATGTTATGGCTATGTTATGTTAATGTTAACGTTATGTTATGGCTATGTTATGTTAACGTTATGTTATGGCTATGTTACGTGTGATGATTGGAACGCTCACAAATTCGGACAGTAACAAGACGTGACTTCAAAATGGCACGTCAAGGGAACTTGATGCGTTAAATGGAATATCGTTAAATGGAATAGAGCCTAGCCTACACTGCCTACACTGACTGTAGGTCTATAACCCTCAGATAAAGTGCCTTCAGAAAGTATTCAGACCCCTTGACTTTTTCCACATATTGTTACGTTACAGCCTTATTCTAAAATTGATTAAATAAAAATGTTCCTCATCAATATACACACAATACCCCATAATGACATCACAATACCCCATAAGGACATCACAATACCCCATAATGATGTCACAATACCCCAAAATGACAAAGAAAAAAACAGATTTAGCAAATGTATTACAAATTAAAAGATACCTTATTTAGCATTCAGACCGTTTGCTATGAGACTCGAAATTGAGCTTGGGTGAATCCTGTTTCCATTGATCATCCTTGAGATGTTTCTACAACTTGATTGGAGTCCACCTGTGGTAAATTCAATTGATTGGACATGATTTGGAAAGGCACACACCTGTCTATATAAGGTCCCCAGTTGACAGTGCATTCCAGAGCAATAACAATGCCACGAGGTCAAAGGAATTATCGTAGAGCTCCGAGACAGGATTGTGTCAAGGCACAGATCTGGGGAAGGGTACCAAAAATGTATGCAGCATTGAAGGTCCCCAAGAACACCATTCTTAAATGGAAGAAGTTTGAAACCACCAGGACTCAGGGACTCAGGGTCAGGAGGTGACCAAGAACCCGATGGTCACTCTGACAGAGCTCTAAAGTTCCTCTGTGGAGATGGGAGAACCATCTTGGCATCTCCACCAAATCAGTTCTTTATGGTAGAGTGGCCAGACGGAAAGCCACTCCTCAGTAAAAAGGCACATGACAGCCCGCTTGGAGTTCACTAAGTGGCACCTAAAGGACTGTCAGACCATAAGAAATTAGATTCTCTGGTCTGATGAAACCAAGATTGAACTATATGGCCTGAATACCAAGCATCAGGTCTGGAGGAAACCTGGCACCATCCCTACGGTGAAGCATGGTAGTGGCAGCATCATGCCGTGGGAATGTTTTTCAGTGGCAGGGACTGAGACACTAGTCAGGATCGAGGGAAAGATGAACGGGGCAAAGTACAGAGAGATCCTTGATGAAAACCTGCTCCAGAGTTCTCAGGACCTCAGACAGGGATGAAGGTTCACCAACAGGACAACGACCCTAAGCACACAGCCAAGACAACACAGGAGTGGCTTCTCTGAATGTCCTGTAGTGGCCCAGCCAGAACCCGGACATGAACTCGATCGAACATCGAGAGATCTGAAAATATCTGTACAGCAACGCTCTCTATCCAACCAGACAGAGCTTGAGAGGATCTGCTGACAAGAATTTTGGCAAATAAGAAATGCTCACTAACAGGGATGTAAATAAATTTGAGCACAAAATTTGAGATAAATAAGCTTGCGTATGGAACATTTCTGAAATCTTTATACACATGTTGCGTCTATATTTTTTGTTCAGTGTAGTTCTTCAGTTTCAGATAAAACAGAATTTGGAATAATTAAGAGACTTCAACTTGCAATGGGCCGGAACATTGGCTCCAAAGTATAAATTCCTAACGCAACTTATAAACTATGACGAGGATGACAGGAGGCAGGAGACCATTTTAGAATATGAGGCACATCTTCAGTTCTGACCAATAGCAACAAAGAAGAATATCTTGATTAAGCCCCCCCCCCCAACCATTTGTTTTTTCCTACTAGCACTGACTTTGTTGATAGCTACTTTGTTGAGGAAACATGTACTTACTGTGACATGCGGTTGACTCACCTAGCTATCTTTAGAAGAATACAAATAAGTGGTGGAGATGAGTTCTGAGAGATGACATAAGCCCTTCTTCAGATAAATATCATATATTATATATAGTATGTGGTCATCAATGATATGCTTTGTGGGAAATACTCTTAGGTAATTAGTTCTCGTGCAGGCTAAGAGTTTATACAGTTGTCTGCCTGGCAGTAGTCACCATACCGCATAAGCATCATAGAGATGACGCAATCCCTTCGTTGGGTACTGGTAGTGCTGGTCTCTCAATAGAGTGGGCCTGGGGAGAAAACACAGAGTGGAAATCCATCGCAATCCCTTCGTCGGGTACTGGTAGTGCTGGTCTCTCAATAGAGTGGGCCTGGGGAGAAAACACAGAGTGGAAAATCCATCGCAAGTGCTGGTCCCTGGGCCTGGGGAGAAAACACAGAGTCAGGTACTGGTAGTGCTGGTCTCTCAATAGAGTGGGCCTGGGGAGAAAACACAGAGTGGAAATCCATCGCAATCCCTTCGTCGGGTACTGGTAGTGCTGGTCTCTCAATAGAGTGGGCCTGGGGAGAAAACACAGAGTGGAAATCCATACATGTACACATACATGGTTGCTAATAGGCTGAGCGCCAGTCTGTTTGTGCTATCATGCCAACTCACTGCCATGTATGGCTTGACAATGACAGCAATGGAGTAGGCGAGAGTATAAACTGATCTGGGACCAGGGTACATTATGGCTGCTAAAGCTAGTGACACATCTATCACTCCAGTGTTAATAGTAAATTGTAATTATTATTTCTCCTCTATGGCCTATTTATTGCCTTGCCTCCATGCTCTTCTACATGTGCACACACTGTACATACATTTTTATATTGTGTTATTGACTGTACGTTTGTTTATGTGTAACTCTGTGTTGTTGTTTATGTCGCACTGCTTTGCTTTATCTTCGCCAGGTCGCCGTTGTAGATGAGAAGTTGTTCTCAACTGGCCTACCTGGTTAAATAAAGAAATCTGATATTGGCTTGGATACATACACAACAAACACAACATAGGCTACACAATAAGCTAAATACATTTGGGGTACCTTAAACTACTAGGATACCTTTTATGCATAAAACATGCATTTTTTGTATACATTTAAAATGACTGTACATTCTACTTAGAGTGACTTCTTTAACAACTTCAGAAGTAAATCATCTCTCTCCTTTCTCCCAAATAACCAACTCAGTACTGTTAATCTGCAGGTGCCAACAGTGACACGGCCATTCCTCTGCGTCAAAGGCTGTGTGTGTGTGTGTGTCACATCACACCCGACACTCCCCCTCCTCTCCCGAGTAAGTAACCTTTCCTCAGAGGTGTGTGTAGATGTGTGTGTGTATAGAGGTGCATGTCATTATAATCCACCTGCTCTGGTCTGCTATGTTCAGTACAGGCTTAGTCACTGAGTTAGTCACAGATCAGCAGGCATTTCAGTACTACCCTACAGACGTTAACACACGACAGAAGTCTTCAAGCAGTACAGCTGTTACATGTTGTAGCAACCTTTGATAAAGCTTACGGTCCTTTCAAACTTGAATGTTTGGACTAGGATGGATAATAACTTTACAGGCTAATCAGAATTAAAATTAGATGTTGTATTTTGTATTCAGATGTGCTGGTCTGTCTTCATCTCATCTCTCTCTATATATATATATATATATATTGTAACGGTTTTCTTCTGGTGAAAGAGAGGCGGACCAAAATGCAGCGTGGTTATTTTTGTACATCTTTAATAAAGATGAAAATACAACAATCTACAAAACAAGATACGTGAAAAAAACAAAACAGTCCTATCTGGTGTCACAAACACAAAGACAGGAACAATCACCCACAAGAGACCTAAAGAATATGGCTGCCTAAATATGGTTCCCAATCAAAGACAATGATAAACACCTGCCTCTGATTGAGAACCACTCTAGGCAACCATAAACTTACCTAGAGTACTACTCTAACCACAATCCCATAACTACAAACAACCCCAGACAAAACAAACCACATAAATCCCCATGTCACACCCTGGCCTCACCAAAATACTAACGAAAACACAGAATACTAAGGCCAGGGCGTGACATATATATAGAGCATACCTAATAAATATATCTGTGAACATATCGGAATCGGCTGATGTCTAGTTTAGCGCCGATGTGCAAAACCGATGTCAAGGCTGACGTACCTACGTTATATAGGTATGCACATGACGTAATGACGCCGTGTAAAATGTTGCGCTATACGTGCAACACAGCATTCGAACCTCGTCCACAATGTCTGCTGTGTGGATCGAGCAAGTCAACAAGTCCAGCAGTCATTTGAAAGAGTAAGAACATTTCAGCGAGACGACTCAAAGGCGAAATCCATTAACACCAAGATAATGGAATTGGTTGCCCTTGACAATCAACCGTTTTCTGTCGCCGACTGGTTGAGCACCGGGACAACATTACCAAGTGCTTAGTTTTTCAGATGTTGCCCTAATGGAGTTACACAGTAATAGCGTCACTGCTATTAGCTTCATGACTTACATACTATGGAATGCCGTTTGGGTCCTTGTGTGTCAAAAAAGACACAGCAGCACTGTCAAAGCTGTACCAAAAAAAGTCTACAAACAAGCAAACAGCGGCCACGAACGATGTGTTTACAATACCGCTTTGGTAATAAAGCACAAAGTTTGACCACAACTTCTGAGGTAGCTAGCTTTAGCTTGGTATTTAGCTAGCACCAATACAACCAGCCTGAAAGCAATGATCAGTAGAAACTGCAGTCATTTTCATTATTCTTAGCAATAATTTAGGAATCCTTGTGAGTAAGTATTAGCTAGGTTGCCACTTGTTGTTCGCCTATTGAAATTGAACTTCAGTTCATGAAAATAAATAGCCAGCTACTTAACCCTGTTGCCCAAAGCTAACGTTATAAGCAGCCAGCAAGCTTCATCTGGTTAGTGAGGCTCACCCGGCTTGGGTTGTTTTGTGAAGCTAGCCACAATAAGGATTAGGCACAAGTGGAATTTGCAGTCTGCCTTCAAAATAAAAGTATGTCATTGACAGTGATGCAAATTAATACAAATGGTAGAACTATGCCATATGTTTATTTTGAAGGCTAACCCAAAAGTCCACTATTGTGGCTCATCCACCATTAATCAAATAAGAACTGTCTTTATAAATTAAGGTTATTTTAGATGATGACACCTAGCTATATAGAAACAGATTGTCGTTTTGCTATGTTTTTGGGGAAGAACATTGTTTGGATCCGTGAGCTAGCTAGCTAGCTTTTTGTTATGACCATACGTAAATGCCAACAAAATAACTTTTTGGTCAGTGTTGTGTATGTGTGTAACCTTTATTTAATTCGCTGTCATATTAGCGCATGAATATTCTGATGAATCCTAAAATACATGCCTAGGGGTAGGGGTCATTTATGAAAAATGTGTTAACTCAATCCAACCATGCTTTATTTATTATGTGGTAAAACGTCTACTAGAATCCTTTTGAGATAAACATGTAGGCTACTTGGCACATCATAAAATAACTATTATTTTAGGCTGTAGGAATAAAAGAAATAGCCCTAATTTAATTTAGCTCACTTTAGGTAGCCTATGTTTTCTTTGCACAATTACTCTTCCTGGTGTAGTTTACGGACAATAAAATAATAAAGGTGTTTCTTCTGTACCTTCGTGTTACTCCCGCGCTTTCTCAACCAACCATCTCGCGTGTCGGTGATGTCAAGTGAAAAGCGGATGCTGCTGGGAGCTTCCCCCGCCACCGCACCCATCAGAGGAGGAGTGGGCTGGGTGGAATCCCTTCTCTTGTAGGCTTTGTTACCAAAGAGACCGCTCCTCCTGGTTTGATAGACAGAGCTGCTCACCGGTTCCTCGAAAGACTATCAAAAGACTTGATTGCATTTTGGGCAGACATGGGCTGGGGTGTAGCTGTGTTGCTTTTGGAAATTCGTTGCTGAGTTAGCTTGCTGGCTGTTCTAATTTCTAAGACGCTATGGCTAAGCAGTATGATGTGCTCTTCCGACTCCTGCTTCTCGGAGATTCGGGGGTTGGAAAAACATGTTTATTATGCAGATTCACGGACAACGAATTTCACCCGTCTCACATTTCCACAATCGGTAAGACCATTCCTTTGATGCATGAAACATTTTTTTTTTTGGGGGGGATTGATCAGAATGCACCTAATCAGATCTGATTATCTCTATGCTAAATAGTATAATCGAATATAATTGTCGCTCTATCAATTAGCCTATTGAAAAGAGCATATACATTATTCTACATTTTCTTTGTGCAGAATGTACCAATTTGCTATTAGACATTTACAATTAGCCCTATTGTGTAGTACAATGAAGTGTCCCTCTCTATCTCAAAGCATTGTATAATTCTATTGTTTTGCATATCTGAGCTTTGATTACAAAACGAATTAGTTTCATTAATAGAAAATAGAAAGAAAAAAAAGCCAGTTGGGGGGGGCGTCCACTTGGTAAAATATCCAACTGCACTAATGATGACCACCAGTAGACTACACTTACTGCAGTTGCTACCTGGATACAGAGTGATCTGTGATACATGGTATACCACACCAGATGTTATCTGTGATACATGGTATACCACACCAGATGTTATCTGTGACACATGGTATACCACACCAGATGTTATCTGTGATACATGGTATACCACACCAGATGTTATCTGTGACACATGGTGTACCACACCAGATGTTATCTGTGATATATGAACAGGGTATTGAATATGTTTATGTTATTTTGAACAAAGTAAAAATGCATGAATACAAGTAGAGTATTCCAAGAGGTTATGTAGCCTATGGGACTATCAGTAACTGTCAGAAACAATTGGGACACATTTGTTACACCATTTTGTTTTTGTGAATAGCTGCTTTTTTTTACTAGAAGAAATGCACGTGAACAAAAGTAAAGTGACATTTTTTTTTGTGGGAAAATGTGTCACTTTTACCCACAATTACCTCAACTACTTGTACCCCTGCACATTGCCTCGGCACTGGTACTCCTTGTTTATAACCTTATTGTTTTTTATTTTTATTGTGTGACACTTTCCTTTTTTATTCAGCAAATATTTGTCTTATGTTTTAACTCGGCACTGTTGGGAATGGGCCATGTTGGGAATGGGCACTGTTGGGAATGGGCACTGTTGGGAATGGGCACTGTTGGGAATGGGCCATGTTGGGAATGGGCACTGTTGGGAATGGGCACTGTTGGGAATGAGCCATGTTGGGAATGGGCACTGTTGGGAATGGGCACTGTTGGGAATGAGCCATGTTGGGAATGGGCACTGTTGGGAATGGGAATGGGCACGGTTGGGAATGGGCACTGTTGGGAATGGGCACGGTTGGGAATGGGCACGGTTGGGAATGGGCACTGTTGGGAATGGGCACTGTTGGGAATGGGCACTGTTGGGAATGGTCACTGTTGGGAATGGTCACTGTTGGGAATGGGCACGGTTGGGAATGGGCACGGTTGGGAATGGGCACGGTTGGGAATGGGCACGGTTGGGAATGGGCACGGTTGGGTTGGGAATGGGCACTGTTGGGAATGGGCACGGTTGGGAATGGGCACTGTTGGGAATGAGCCATGTTGGGAATGGGCACTGTTGGGAATGGGCACTGTTGGGAATGGGCACTGTTGGGAATGGTCACTGTTGGGAATGGGCACTGTTGGGAATGGGCACTGTTGGGAATGGGCACTGTTGGGAATGGGCACTGTTGGGAATGGGCACTGTTGGGAATGGGCACTGTTGGGGTTCGTAAATAAGCATTTCACTGTGAAGTCTACGCCTGTTGTATTCAGCGCGTGTGACCAATGATTTTATTTTGATTTGAAATATATACATAATCTACATGTCTTGTCATTTTACTGCAATATAATATATATATTATAGTTACTAATAGTGTAAAAGTTATTGTCATGCAAAATAGTGTAATTTCACCTACTCTTCATCCTTGGTCATTGCTTTGCCTCGGTCCAACCCTTGTAGAGAGAGAGAGAGAGAGAGAGCATTAAAGCAGTAGCCTATGGACCCAACAAGGTTTTCCCCTATAGTTAATATGGACTGTCAAACTCCATTCCCCAAATGAACAGCTCCTCACTCTACTCCTCTGCCTTCCTATTGAGGCCGGTGAGCTATCAGAACCGCCCTGTTCTCCTCTTTACTGACCTGTACCAGTCATTCTCCTATCTTCCCAGTCAAGGCAGGTTTTCCTTTCTGTGACTGAACTCCTCCTCCCGTGGTTCAGGGACATCACAGAGAAATATCAGATTATGTTCCAAATGGAACCCTATTCCCTATATAGTGCACTACTATAGACCAGGGCCCCATTCCCTATGTAGTGCACTACTTTTGACCAGAGCCCTATTCCCTATATAGTGCACTACTATTGACCAGAGCCCTATTCCCTATGTAGTGCACTACTTTTGACCAGAGCCCTATTCCCTATATAGTGCACTACTATAGACCAGAGCCCTATTCCCTATGTAGTGCACTACTTTAGACCAGGGCCCATACCATGGTCAAAAGTAGGGTGCCATCTGGGACACATATACAGTTCTCCCTCTGTAGAGGAAGATAGTATTATAGGAAGTAATTGGTTGCATTAACCGTAGCCACGGGAAGTAGTTTGTGTGTGTGTGTGTGGGGGGGGACTAATACCGGACTAGTAAAGTACACTAGCAACCTGCATGTCCCTTCAACCTGAGGATCCCTCTTTTTCAGCCATCTATTTCCTGTGTTTGAGGGGTTCAAAATCCACTTGTCACTTAAATCTCACTGGATTGATTGGTTTCATTTTACTCCTGCGACTTTTTCATACTCTTTGTTTGTGCTTCTAGTTGTTTTAGTAATGGCCTGTCAAACACACCCTGGTAGTGGCTGGAATAGACTCAACGGAATAGATTGTCTTCCTGTTGCATCACGATCTGGATACTTATATCACAAGAACGAGAAAGATAACTTTATTTCGATGGGTGTTCATTTTTTTTTTTGTGGAATTTAAAAAAAAAGTAAAAGTAATAATTAGAAATGTTTACCAATTAGATGCTCTGAAATTAAAGCAATTTACAAAAATTAACATTCAGATTATAGTAGTATTATGTCTCGTCTCACAAACAATGTAAAGTACACAACATGACCAAAAGTATGTGGACATCACCTCCTCGTCTAACATCTCATTGCATAATCATGGGCATTAATATGGAGTTGGTCCCTCCTTTTGCTGTTATAACAGCCTCCACTCTTCTGGGAAGGCTTTCCACTAGATGTTGTAACATTGCTGCAGGGACTTGCTTCCATTCAGCCACAAGAGCATTAGTGAGGTTGAGCATTGATGGCTCACAGTCGGCGTTCCAATTCATCCCAAAGGTGTGCGATGGGGTTGAGGTCAGGGCTCTGAGCAGGCCAGTGAAGTTCTTCCACACCGATCTCAACAAACCATTTCTGTATGGACCTCGCTTTGTGCATGGGGGCATTGTCATACTGAAACAGGAAAGGGCCTTCCCCAAACTGTTGCCACAAAGTTGGAAGCACAGAATCGTCTAGAATGTCATTGTATGCTGTATCGTTAAGATTTCCCTTCACTGGAACTAAGGGGCCCGAAACATGAAAATCAGCCCCAGACCATTATGCCTCCACCAAACTTTACAGTTGACACTATGCATTGGGGCAAGTAGCGTTCTCTTGGCATCTGCCAAACCCAGATTCGTCCATCAGGCTGCCAGATGGGGAAGCGTGATTAATCACTCCAGAGAACGGATTTCCACTGCTCCCGATTCCAATGGCGGCGAGCTTTACACCACTCCAGTTGACGCTTGGCATTGCGCATGGTGATCTTAGGCTTGTGTGCGGCTGCTCGGCCATGGAAACCCATTTCATGAAGCTCCCGACAAACAGTTCTTGTGCTGACGTTGCTTACAGATGCAGTTTGTCACTCAGTAGTGAGTGTTGCAACCGAGTACAGGTCCTGTTCTATGAGCTTGTGTGGCCTACCACTTAGCGGCTGAGCCGTTGTTGCTCCTAGATGTTTCCAATTCACAATAAGAGCACTTAAAGTTGACCGGGACAGTTCTAGCAGGGCAGAAATCTGACGAACTGACTTGTTGGAAAGGTGGCATCCTATGACGGCACCATGTTGAAAGTCACTGAGCTCTTCAGTAAGGCCATTCTACTGCCAGTGTTTGTCTATGGAGATTGCATGGCTGTGTGCTCGATTTTACACACCTGTCAGCAAAGGGTGTGGCTGAAACAGCTGAATCCACTAATTTGAAGTGGTGTCCACATACTTTTTAATATTCAGTATAGTGTATGGATAAATAGGTGTAATCTAGACCCAAACGTGTATTTATATTTTCCCCAGGATATTCTGCTATTGACACACTAGTTGAATTATGCAACAGAACGTGACAACAACAATAATAAGCAGGCGTTGTAGACAGCGCAGGTGAATGTAGGCAGGCCTTGTCAGAGGACGTTATTGGGGTTGCAGCCTTGTTCCACCCCTTTATGCTAATGTATCAAATATACAAATACACCACACTAATTATGCAAATGAGGTACTTTTATTTATTTTAACACTGAATATCAAATAAATACCTGACACCATTAGAAAATGTATATATGAGATCATTCTAAGCGTTTTGACGACTGTTGCCAGAGTACATTATACACATTATCAACATTCTAGGATAGAATTTTGGAAGAACCCATTTCTAGAGTTCTATGGTGTTCTCTGTCTAAAGTTGTAGAACCTGGAGTGTTCTTCATAGAACTACATCCCTAGTGATATCTCTGTGGTGTTCTCTGTCTAAAGTTCTAGAACCTGGAGTGTTCTTCATAGAACTACATCCCTAGTGATATCTCTGTGGTGTTCTCTGTCTAAAGTTCTAGAACCTGGAGTGTCCACTAATCCAGCTTGCCCAGCCGGCTACGTCAGATCAAATAACTGGGTGGGTTGCAGGTGCAGCCAGGTATTCCAGCCAGGAGTGAAGTGGTAATATGTTTGTCTGTCTGCTATAAGACAACAGTGCTTCTGTACACAGGGTTACAGATGGCCACTCATGTGCCTGTCTGCTATTGGCTGTCTACCAAATGACATCCTATTCACTAAATAGTGCACTACTCTTGACCAGGGCCCATAGAGCTCTGGTGAAAGGTTGTGCACTATGTTGAGAATAGGGAGCCATTTGGGATGCGGTCTGTCTAAGGACCTCTTTGGGAGATCAAACAAACCAAATTGAGTCCACAGAGAGGCATAGATCCAGACCGACTGACCAACACTGGCTAATACCACTCTGACTATCAATATAGTGTACACACACACGTTGGTTTTACTATTCTTGTGGGGACCAAACAATTGATTTCCTTTCAAAATCCTATTTTCCTAACCTAACCCTAACCCCAATGCCCTACCCCTAATCCCTAAACCTAACCCCAGTCCCCTAACCCCAATGCCCTACCCCTAAACCTAACCCCAATCCCCTAACCCCAATCCCTTAACCCTAACCCCAATCCCTTAACCCTAAGCCTGAACCTAACCTCTAAACCTGAACCTAACCTCTACGCCTGAACCTAACCCCTAAGCCTAAAATATCATTTGTTATAGCTGCCTCCATGATTTGTATTTCAGTTTGCCTTCAAATACTCAAGTAGGCCCACACATTCTTAAAATACTCAAGTAGGCCAACACATTCTTAAAATACTCAAGTAGGCCCACATGTTCTTCAAATACTCAAGTAGACCCACATGTTCGTCAAATACTCAAGTAGACCCACATGTTTGTCAAATACTCAAGTAGGCCCACATGTTTGTCAAATACTCAAGTAGGCCCACATGTTCTTCAAATACTCAAGTAGGCCAACATGTTCTTCAAATGCTCAAGTAGGCCAACATGTTCTTCAAATGGTCAAGTAGGCCAACATGTTCTTCAAATGCTCAAGTAGGCCGACATGTTCTTCAAATGCTCAAGTAGGCCGACATGTTCTTCAAATGCTCAAGTAGGCCCACATGTTCTTCAAATACTCAAGTAGGCCCACACGTTCTTCAAATGCTCAAGTAGGCCCACACGTTCTTCAAATGCTCAAGTAGGCCCACACGTTCTTCAAATGCTCAAGTAGGCCCACATTTCCTAAATAGTGTTTCTATTAATATCTTCTTCTGAATATTTCTGTTCATTTCAAGTTTAGACTCTCAACTAAGAGCTGTGACTGTGTTTTTGACAATGTCTCAGAAACACACAGCCAATACTCTATAGATGGGAGTATATTATATATATAATATATATATTGTTTCTGAGACTCAGCATTTAGGATAGAGTGTTTCCAAGCAGAGGAATACCAAAAGGCCATTACCACTATTGGCAGACTCACTAAAGGTTAGAGACAGTGATTTAATAGAACAATAACGTTCTTCCCTGTGTTCCCACAGCCTGACAGATACCAGGTGTTCTAGCTGTAGATGGCTATAACTAAAATGATGTTGTACCTTACGCTAGGTAGGGCTCAGAGTTTACCTGTCAGGTCATGTGATCCGGTGATGCTGTACCTTACGCTAGGTAGGGCTCAGAGTTTACCTGTCAGGTCATGTGGTCCGGAGGAACTCCTGCCCCCCTCTTGTTCTGTTAGTTTAGAACTCTAGACCGGAATGCATTAATGTTATTAATTTAATAAGGTTCAGGTTAACACACTATTACCATGTGTTCATCTGGTGGTCCTCTGTAGCTCAGTTGGTAGATCATGAGGCATGAATCTCCAGGACAGTGGGTTTGATTCCCAGAACTACCCGTATGTGAAATATTTCAGCACTCATGATTATAAATCGCTTTGGATAAAATCATCTGCTAAATGGTATATATATTATTGCCACTTTATGTGCAACCTCCACTACCTCCACTGGTCACCGCAGTAAGCAGCTACCGCCAGGCAGCCATGATTTAGGAGACATATTTAATCACACGATCCATGCATTTAATCTCCCTCGCCTGAGCGGTCGGCCTGTCAATGACCTGTGAACTCCTTGGAGCCTCTGGCTGTCATATTGGCTGTGAGGGATAGTAGGAGGTGTGTGTGTGTGTGGGTGTATACCTGTTTTCCGTGTGTGTGCGCGAGTGTGTGTATGTGTGTGTGTATGTGTGTGTGTGTCTGTGTCTGTGTGTGTGTGTGTTTGTGTGTGTGTGTCTGTGTCTGTGTGTGCGTGTCTGTGTCTGTGTGTATGTGTGCGTGTCTGTGTGTGTGTGTGTGCGTGTGTGTGTGTGTGTGTGTGCGCATGTGTCTGTGTGTGCGCGTGTGTCTGTGTGTCTGTGTGTCTGTGTGTGTGTGTGTGTGTGTGTGTGTGTAAGTGTGTGCCCTATATCATGAAACAATAAGCAGCTCTTCAAACCCACATCTACTACGTGCCTGGCCCGTCACCCACCATCACCCCCCCCCCACACACACACCACTTTTAGGTGCTGCTTATTATGGGATAGCTACAATAAAGGGGATGCCCTGGACATGGCTCACTGACAGAGATAGGATACGTCCCAAATTACACCCTATGCCCTATATTGTGCACTACTTTTGACCAGGGCCCATAGTGTTCTGGTCAAAAGTAGTGCACAATATAGGGCAATAGGGTGTCATTTGGCACGCACATATACTTATCCATTCATAGAAATGGTTGGCTAATAGCTACGCTAAGTAGAAACACTGTTGTCAGTATGTTTAATTAAACTGTTGGGTGTGATGAATGTAGATCTACTGAATACTATATGACTGTGTGATACAACTCTGGGTAAAACACACTGTAAACACTAAATACTATATCAACTCTGGGTAAAACACACTGTAAACACTAAATACTATATCAACTCTGGGAAAACACACTGTAAACACTATAATACTATATCAACTCTGGGTAAAACACACTGTAAACACTAAATACTATATCAACTCTGGGTAAAACACACTGTAAACACTAAATACTATATCAACTCTGGGAAAACACACTGTAAACACTATAATACTATATCAACTCTGGGAAAACACACTGTAAACACTAAATACTATATCAACTCTGGGTAAAACACACTGTAAACACTAAATACTATATCAACTCTGGGTCAAACACACTGTAAACACTAAATACTATATCAACTCTGGGAAAACACACTGTAAACACTACATACTATATCAACTCTGGGAAAACACACTGTAAACACTAAATACTATATCAACTCTGGGAAAACACACTGTAAACACTAAATACTATATCAACTCTGGGAAAACACACTGTAAACACTAAATACTATATCAACTCTGGGAAAACACACTGTAAACACTACATACTATATGACCGTCTGATACAACAGTGGGTAAAAGACACTTAATAGGTCTAGTTGAAAGCTGCGTGTTTTCTTTGCCTTACTTGCCCCAAGGTGGACACTTTAGTTTATTCTCCCTCCCTTCCCCTGTCCTTTTGTATGTTTCAGTGCTGCCAATGTAGTTTACAATAGACAAGCTTGCTGTTTGTGTCCGAAGCATAGAGTCCCCTGAAGACAACAGTACTGTGAATGGCTTGGCATGGCCTTAGTGAGGAGAATCACTCTGATTCACCCTTATAGGGTTTGCAAAATTTCCCCAAAATCCCCAGGTTTTCCAGAAATCCTGGTCGGTGGATTCTGGGATTTCCTAGTTAATTCCCACCTGAATCTAGGAATTTTGATACCAGGATTTCTGGAAAAGCTGGGAATTTCTTTTGGTGGGGAAAAGTTACTGGATTGTTGCAACGTCTCTCACACTGTGTGACAGATCCAGAGATGTGACTGTAGACTCCTATGGTGTCACTGTCTACAGCCATTTGTATTTTAGTCTTTTTAGCAGACTCTCTCTCCTAATCCTAAACGATTTTGCAGTCAGTGCATTCAACTAAGGCAGGTAAGACAACCACATAGCACAGTCACAGTCATGTTTTAGGGTAAGACAGGCCCCGCTCTCCCCAGTTGTCCCAGCATCTATGTGTCCAACATAAAAGCCTGTCTGTCAGTATTAGGCCCACTACCTACAGTACACTCCTGACGTGTCATCACCTAATGAAGGTAGAAGTGAGCTGTGTTCAAGGTAATTAGACCAGTCACTTCCTTACCTATTAACCCTATACAGCTTCTCCGCCTTGCAGACTGTGATGAAACGCTTACCGTGACAAATTAGCCACCGCTTTCTCAGAGGGGAGCTGTATTTGAGCTTCATTGTCACGGCTGGGTGTGATGTGTGATGGGCTGTAGAGTCATAGACGGTGTCCGTTTCATTCACAGAGCACAGACACTGTGACAAAAGACTTCGGGACTGCAAGTCGACCGTTACACACCTAGTGTCATATTGTAGCGACCTCATCAAGGGTGGCGAGCGGCGCAGCAGTTTAAGGCACTGCATCTCAGTGCTGGAGGTGGCACTACAGACCCTGGTTCGACCCTGGGCTGTAAGCACATCCGGCTGTGATTGGGAGTCCCATAGGGCGGCGCACAATTGGCCCATTGTCGTTAGGGTTTGGCCGGGTTAGGCCGTCATTGTAAATAAGAATTTGTTCTTAACTGACTTGCCTTAGTTAAATAAAAAGGGGTTTGGATCTCTTGGCACAATGGCTAATGTGTTGACAGCGGACAGTCGCTGGACCCGGAGTCGTGTCCCTGACGGGGTCTTGTCCCTGTTGGGGTCGTGTCCCTGTCGGGGTCATGTCCCTGTCGGAGCCGTGCCCCTGTCGGGGTCTTGTCCCTGTCGGGGTCTTGTCCCTGTCGGGGTCGTGTCCCTGTTGGGGTCGTGTCCCTGTCGGGGTCGTGTCCCTGTCGGGGTCGTGTCCCTGTCGGGGTCTTGTCCCTGTTGGGGTCGTGTCCCTGTTGGGGTTGTGTCCCTGTCGGGGTCTTGTCCCTTTTCCTCTTCGTGTCCCTGTTGGGTACTGTGTCCCTGTCGGGGTCTTGTCCCTGTTGGGGTCCCATTGTCCCTGTCTTAGGGGTCATGTCCCTGAGCCAACCACTTCCCATTCATCTATTCTAGAGGACATCTTAGGGGCCACCCCCCGGAACTCGCTACAATATGAAAACCCCTCTCACCTATACAATAATATTTTTCCTCTTCAAATCCTACACCAGATGTTTGAACACTACTGTGATATATTCTATCAGATCTTCCTTAGATAGCTGAGCCAACCACTTCCCATTCATCTGTTCTAGAGGACATCTTAGATAGCTGAGCCAACCACTTCCCATTCATCTATTCTAGAGGACATCTTAGATAGCTGAGCCAACCACTTCCCATTCATCTATTCTAGAGGACATCTTAGATAGCTGAGCCAACCACTTCCCATTCATCTATTCTAGAGGACATCTTAGATAGCTGAGCCAACCACTTCCCATTCATCTATTCTAGAGGACATCTTAGATAGCTGAGCCAACACTTCCCATTCATCTATTCTAGAGGACATCTTAGATAGCTGAGCCAACCACTTCCCATTCATCTATTCTAGAGGACATCTTAGATAGCTGAGCCAACCACTTCCCATTCATCTATTCTAGAGGACATCTTAGATAGCATTTACTTTGAAGCTGCACGTCACTCACTCCCAGATCATGAATGCAGGGATGACTCCAGGAGAGAAGCAAAAGGAAAGATGTAGAGGGAGAGACGGGGAGAGCGAGAAGCATAGAAATTAGTGAGGGGAAGAGAGAGAGAGATGCTTGGAGAGAAGCAAGACACAGAGAGAGAAAGAGGGAGAGAGCGAGAGCCTTCATGTCTGTGTTTTTTCCTGCTTTCACTCCTCCCAGCCCCAGGCAAGACAAGTGACCTTTCACTGTGCCACGGTCTGCATACTCCTTCCCTAGTCGCACAGTCCTAGTTGTCACAGTCCTAGTAGTCACACAGTCCTAGTAGTCACACAGTCCTAGTAGTCACACAGTCCTAGTAGTCACACAGTCCTAGTAGTCACACAGTCCTAGTAGTCACACAGTCCTAGTAGTCACACATTCCTAGTTGTCACACAGTCCTAGTTGTCAGACAGTTCTAGTAGTCACACAGTTCTAGTAGTCACACAGTTCTACACTCTTAGAAAAAAGGGTTCCAAAAGGGTTCCCTTAGGATAACCCTTTTTTGTTCCAGGTAGAACCCTTTTTGGTTCCAGGTAGAACCATTTTGGGTTCCAGGTAGAACCCTCTGTGGAAAGGGACATATATGGATCCCAAAAGGGTCGTACCTGGAAACAAAAGGTTTCGACCTGGAACCAAAAATGGTTCCTCAAAGGGTTCTCCTGTGAGGACAGCCGAAGAACCATTTTAGGTTCTAGGTAGAAACCTTTTCTTAAAAAAAAAAAAAGAAGTGTAATAGTCCCACAACAGGCTGCTTTACTGTTTCAACAGGCCTCTCTGTCTCTCCCTGAAGTGGAGTGAACTCCAGTCTAGGCCCAGGCCTGTGAGAGTGTCTACCGTGTTTAAGATGAGTGTCTGAGTGCAGAGACTGTATCAAGCCATCACACGGCAGTATGAAAAGTAGGCCTGTGAGAGAGTGTCTACCGTGTTTAAGATGAGATGAGTGTCTGAGTGCAGAGACTGTATCAAGCCATCACACGGCAGTATGAAAAGTAGGCCTGTGAGAGTGTCACTAGTTGTCTATCGTGTTTTAGATATGCGTGCCGAGATGAGACTCGTTTCGAATGAACACACTGAAGTACAAAAGCAGTATGTCACATCTATCAGATGTATCTTTCTCATGGGAGTGCCCTGTCAACAGAAGAGGTGTGTATCACCCACAATGGGCATCTCACGGGTTAAGTCTGAGGGTCTGAGAGTGTGGCTACAGGGTCGACAGATGAGTTTCAGTGCCAAGGCCCTTATCAAGTGAACACACTGCAGTTTAAAAGCAGTATTTCTGTCATCTACACTGCTCATTTTCAACAGAGAGTAGATGAGGAATGGAACTGATGAAAAACACACCACAGAGTATCAGAGTGTCTGAGGGACTGAGTATTGATTTGCCACAGTTAACCCTTCACTGGAGTGGAGCCTTACATCATGAGTAATGGTTTGTGAGTCTTTTAGCTTTTTTAGTTGGGGTTCATTGGTTAGAGCTGTTTGTTGACTATTGGGGTGGTTAAATGCCATGTATGTTTACCTACGTATTAGTCTGAGAGAGTATTTCAGATCGGCCAAAAACACATAGTCTAATAGTGTAGGATAGAAAACAGAAGAGAAAATCTCAGCTCTCCCCGCCGTACCTCACCTCACCTCACCTCACCCCCCCCTTACCACGCCTCACCTTTACCTCGCCTCACCTCACCTCACCCCCCTTACCACGCCTTACCTCACCTCACCCGCCCCTTACCACGCCTCACCTTAACCTCGCCTCACCCCCTTACCACGCCTCACCCCCTTACCTCGCCTTACCTCACCTCACCCGCCCCTTACCACGCTTCAGCCCCCCTTACCTCGCCTCACCCCCTTACCTCGCCTCAACTTAACCTCGCCTCACCTCACCCCCCCTTACCACGCCTTACCTCACCTCACCCGCCCCTTACCACGCCTCACCTTAACCTCGCCTCACCCCCCCCTTACCACGCCTCACCCCCCTTACCTCGCCTTACCTCACCTCACCCGCCCCTTACCACGCTTCAGCCCCCCTTACCTCGCCTCACCCCCTTACCTCGCCTCAACTTAACCTCGCCTCACCTCACCTCACCCCCTTACCACGCCTTACCTCACCTCACCCGCCCCTTACCACGCCTCACCTTAACCTCGCCTCACCCCCCTTACCACGCCTCACCCCCTTACCCCCTTACCTCACCTCACCCGCCCCTTACCACGCTTCAGCCCCCTTACCTCGCCTCACCCCCTTACCTCGCCTCACCCCCCTTACCACGCCTCACCCCCTTACCACGCCTTACCTCGCCTCACCCCCCTTACCACGGCCCACCTTAACCTCGCCTCACCCCCTTACCTCGCCTCACCCCCCTTACCTCGCCTCACCTTAACCTCACCTTAACCTCACCTCATCCCCCCTACCTCGCCGCCGCCTCACCTCACCACCTCCCCTTACCTCGCCTCACCTTAATCTCACCTCACCCCCCTTACCTCGCCTCACCTCACCCCCTACCACGTCTCACCTTAACCTCGCCTCACCTTAACCTCGCCTCACCTCTCCACACATTAAATAGGATGAATTAATCTGAGGTTTCCATAGTCACAATATTGACTTGTCTGTTCTTTGTCTCTCCTCAGGAGTCGATTTCAAAATGAAGACGCTAGAGATAGACGGCATCAAAGTGCGGATACAGATTTGGTAAACCAAAAGCAGCTGCATTCATATTCTACATTGACACCATGTTAGTCATTTAGGAGGACACTTGTGTTCAGGCTTACAGTGGCTGACATATGGCTGCTTACAGACGGGACACTAAACAAGTTCAGACAAAGGACATCCCTTCTCTGTAGTGCACAAAAACCCTTTGCAATGACTCGTACCTCAAGATTAAAAACTTTTTTTGAACTCACAAAAGATCCACCGTGGATCGAAACAGCCTGATATTATCACTATTCACTGCCTGTATGGTTATTTTCTAAGAGAGGGTGATTGACTTTTGATTTCTTCCAGGGACACAGCAGGACAGGAGAGATATCAGACCATCACTAAGCAGTACTACAGACGAGCACAGGTATGATAACTACTATCCCTCATGATATTGCAGGTACGAGGTCAGATCAGGTAAGATAACTACTATTCCTCATGATATTGCAGGTACGAGGTCAGATCAGGTAAGATAACTACTATTCCTCATGATATTGCAGGTACGAGGTCAGATCAGGTAAGATAACTACTCTCTCTTCCTGGTGCTAGTTAGTGTCATAGTAACAGTTTCCTGGTGCTAGTTAGTGTCATAGTAACAGTTTCCTGGTGGTAGATAGTGTCATAGTAACAGTTTCCTGGTGCTAGTTTTATTTAAATATTTTACCTTCGATCCAGCAACCTTTCCGTTACTGGCCAACACTCTAACCACTCGGCTACCTGCAACCCTATTTAGTGTCATAGTAACAGTTTCCTCCTGTCCACTCACCACCCTTATCACCCATGGATACTATAATACGTGGTGTTGCTTTGACAACCATAACAGAATCAGATAACATGTTTCTCCCCTCCCCTCCCCTCCCCTCCCCCTCCCCCCCCTCCCCTTCCCTTCCCTTCCCTTCCCCCGTCCCTCCCCTTCCCTTCCCACCCCTTCCTTCCCTCCCCCCTCCCTCCCCTCCCCTCCCCTCCCCTCCCTCCCTCCCTCCCTCCTCCTCCCTCCCTCCCTCCCCTCCCTCCCCTCCCTTCCTTCCCTTCCTTTCCCTTCCTCCCCCTCCTTCCTTCTCCCTTCCTTTCCCTCCTTCCTTCCCCCTTCCCCTCCCCCTTCCCTTCCCCCCTCCTTCTCCCTTCCCTTCCCCTCCCTTCCCTCCTTCCCTTCCCCCCTTCCCTTCCTTCCCCCCTTCCCTTCCCCTTCCTTCCTCCTTCCCTTCCCTTCCCTTCCTTCCCTTCCCCTTCCCTTCCCTTCCCCCTTCCCCCTTCCCTTCCCCTCCCTTCCCCTCCCTTCCCCTTCCCTTCCCTTCCCTCCTCCCTTCCTCCCTTCCCCCTCCCTTCCTCCCTTCCCTTCCCTCCTCCCCCCTCCCCTTCCCTCCCCCCCCTTTCCTTCCCCTTCCCCTTCTTCCTTCCTTCCTTCCCCTCCCCCCCCCTTCCCCTTCCTTCCCCCTTCCTTCCTCCCTTTCCCCCTTCCTTCCCTTCCCCTCCCTCCCTCCCCTTCCCCTCCTTCCTTTCTTCCTTCCCTTCCTTCCTCCTCCTTCCCCTCCCTTCCCTTCCTCCCCTCCCTCCTTCCCTCCCTCCTTCCCCTCCTTCCCTCCCTCCCTCCCTCCCTCCCTCCCCTTCCCCTCCCTCCCCTTCCTTCCTTCCCTTCCTTCCCCTCCTTCCTTCCCTTCCCCTCCCTTCCTTCCCCCCTTCCCCTTCCCTCCCTTCCTTCCTCCCTTCCCTTCCCCTCCCTTCCTTCCCTTCCCTCCCCTTCCTCCCTCCCTTCCTCCCTCCCTCCCTCCTTCCTTCCCTCCCCCTTCCCCTCCCTTCCCTCCCTTCCTTCCCCTCCCTTCCCTTCCCTCCCCTTCCCCTCCCTTCCCTCCTTCCCTCCTTCCCTTCCTCCCTTCCCTTCCTTCCCTTCCCTTCCCTTTCCCTCCCCTTCCCCTCCTTCCCTTCCTTCCTTCCTTCCTTCCCTTCCCTCCCTTCCCCTTCCTCCTCCCCCTTCCCTTCCCTTCCCTCCTTCTCCTTCCCTTCCCTTCCTTCCTTCCCTTCCCTTCCCTTCCTTCCTTTCCCTCCCCTTCCCTTCCCTTCCTTCCTTTCCCTCCCTCCCTCCCCCTCCTTTCCCTCCTCCCCCCTTCCCCTTCCCCCTCCCTCCTTTCCCTTCCCCCTCCCTTCCCTCCTCCCTCCCTCCCTCCTTCCCTCCTTCCCTTCCCCCTTCCCTTCCTTCCTTCCCTTCCCTTCCCCCCTCCCTTCCCCTTCCCTTCCCTTCCCCTCCCTTCCTTCCCTCCCTCCCCTTCCTTTCCCTCCTTCCCTTCCTTCCCTTCCTTCCCTTCTTCTTTCCTTCCTCCTTCCTTCCTTCCTTCCATCCTTCCTTCCCTTCCTTCCTTCCTCTTCCTCCCCTTCCCTTCCCTCCCTCCCTTCCCTTCCCTTCCTCCTTCCTTCCCTCCTCCCTCCTTCCCTCCTTTCCTTCCCTTTCCCTTCCTTCCTTCCCTTTCCTTCCCTCCCCTTCCTTCCCCTTCCCCTTCCTTCCCTTCCTTCCCTCCCCTTCCCTTCCTTCTTTCCCTTCCTTCCCTTCCCTTCCCTTCCTTTCCCTCCCCTTCCCTTCCTTCCCTCCCTTCCCTTCCCTCCTCCCTTCTTCCCTTCCCTTCCTTCCCTCTCTCCTTCCTTCCTTCCCCCCTTCCCCTTTCCCTTCCCTCCCTTCCCTTCCTTTCCTTCCTTCCTTCCCTTCCCTTCCTTCCTCCTTCCCTCCCTTCCTTCCTTCCCCTTCCTTCCCTTCCTTCCCTTCCTTCCCTTCCCTCCCTCCCCTTCCTTCCCTCCTCCTCCCTCCCTCCCCTCCCCTTCCTCCCTTCCTTCCTTCCTTCCCTTCCCTTCCTTCCTTCCCTTCCCTCCCTCCTCCCTTCCCTTCCTCTCTTCCCCCTTCCCTTCCCTCCTTTCCCTTCCCTTCCTTCCCCTCCTCCCCCTCCCTTCCCTTCCTTCCCTCCCTTTCCTTCCTTCCTTCCCTCCCTTCCCTCCTCCCCTCCCTCTCTTCCCTTCCCTTCCCTCCTTTCCCTTCCTTCCCTTCCTCCTTCCTCCCTCCCTCTTCCTCCCTCCCTTCCTTTCCCTCCCCTTCCCCTTCCTTCCTTCCCTCCTTCCCTTCCCCTCCCCTTCCTTCCTTCCTTCCTTCCCTTCCCTCCCCTTCCCTTCCTCCTCCCCTCCCTTCCCTTCCTTCCCTCCCTCCCTCCCCCCTTCCCATCCCTCCCTTCCTTCCCTCCCCCTCCCTCCCTTCCCTCCCTTCCCTCCCTCCCTTCCCTCCCTCCCTTCCCTCCCCCTCCCTTCCCTCCCCTCCCTCCTCCCTTCCCTCCTTCCCTCCTTCCCTTCCTTTCCTTCCCTCCCTCCCTCCCCCCCCTTCCCTTCCTTCCCTTCCCTTCCTTCCCTCCCTCCCTTCCCTTCCTTCCCTCCCTTCCCCTCCCTTCCCTCCCTTCCCCTCCCCTCCCTCCCTCCCTTCCCTTCCCTTCCCTCCCTCCCTTCCCTTCCCTCCCTTCCTCCTTCCCTCCTTCCCCCTCCTTCCCTTCCTCACCTTCCCTCCCTTCCTTCCTTCCCTCCCTTCCTCCTTCCCTTCCTTCCCTCCTCCCCCTCCCCATCCCTTCCCTTCTCTTCCTTTCCTTTGCTCCCTTCCCTTCCCTTCCCTTCCCTTCCCCTCCCTCCCTTCCCTCCTTCCCCTCCCCTCCCTTCCCTCCCTTCCCCCTTCCCTCCCCTTCCCTTCCTTCTCCTGTCCCTTCCCTCTCCCCTTCCCTTCCCTTCTCCTTTCCATTCCCTTCCCCCTTCCCTTCCCTTCCCTCCTTCCCCTTACTTTCCCCTCCCTCCTTCCCTCCTGCCCTCCCCTTCCCTCCCTCCTTTCCTCCTTCCCTCCCTTCCCTTCCCCTTCCTCCCTTCCCCTTTTCCCTTCCTTCCCTTCCCCTTCCTCCCCTTCCTCCCATTCCTTTCCCTTCCTTCCTCCCTTCCTTCCCTTCCTCCTCCCTCCCTTCCCCTTCCTTTCCTCCTTCCCTTCCTCCTTCATTCCTCCCTTCCTCCCCTTCCCTTTCCCTTCCCTTCCCTCCCCCCTCCTTTCCCTTCCCTTCCCTTCCTCCCTCCTCCCATTCCCTTCCTCCTTCATTCCTTCCTTCCCTCTCCCCTTCCCTCCCTCCTTCCTTCCTTTCCCTCCCTTCCTTCCTTCCTTCCTTCCTTCCTTCCCTTCCCTTCCCTTCCCTCCTCCCCCCTTCTCTCCCCATCCCTTCCTTCCCTTCCCTTCCTTCCCTTCCCTTCCCCTCCCTTCCCTCCCTTCCCCTCTCCCTTCCTTTCC
>NC_056446.1:38228448-38333448 GCF_018296145.1 Oncorhynchus tshawytscha
TATATATATATCAAAAGTTTGATACACCTACTTATTTGAGGGTTTTTCTTTATTTTGACGATTTTCTACATATTTGAGATTCTTCAAAGTAGCCCACCTTTTCCTTGATGACAGCTTTGCACACTCTTGTTTAACAATTGTTTTGGTTACTACATGATTCCATATGTGTTATTTCATAGTTTTGATGTCTTCACTATTATTCTACAATGTAGAAAATAGTAAAAAATTAAGAAAAACCCTTTAATGAGTCGGTATGTCCAAAATTTTGACTGCTACTGTACATATATACACACTACTGTTCCAAAGTTTGGGGTCACATAGAAATGTCCTTGTTTTCCATGAAAACATACCTGAAATGAGTTGCAAAATGAACAGGAAATATAGTCAAGACATTGACAAGGTTATAAATAATGATTTTTTATTGAAATAATAATTGTGTCCTTCAAACTTTGCTTTTGTCAAAGAATCCTCCATTTGCAGCGATTACAGCCTTGCAGTTGTTTGGCATTCTAGTTGTCAATTTGTTGAGGTAATCTGAAGAGATTTCACCCCATGCTTCCTGAAGCTCCTCCCACAAGTTGGATTGGCTTGATGGGCACTTCTTACGTACCATACGGTCAAGCTGCTCCCACAACAGCTCAATAGGGTTGAGATCCGGTGACTGTGCTGACCACTCCTTGGTCCAGTGTCTGTGTTCTTTTGCCCATCTTAATCTTTTCTTTTTATTGGCCAGTCTGAGATATGGCTTTTTCTTTGCAACTCTTCCTAGAAGGCCAGCATCCCGCAGTCGCCTCTTCACTGTTGACGTTGAGACTGGTGTTTTTCCACTCCTCTTTCTATTCTGGTTAGAGCCAGTTTGCGCTGTTCTGAGAAGGGAGTAGTACACAGAGTTGTACGAGATCTTCAGTTTCTTGGCAATTTCTCTCATGGAATAGCCTTCATTTCTCAGAACAATAATAGACTGACGAGTTTCAGAAGAAAGGTCTTTGTTTCTGGCCATTTTGAGCCTGTAATTGAACCCACAAATGCTGATGCTCCAGATACTCAACTAGTCTAAAGGCCAGTTTTATTGCTTCTTTAATCAGAACAACAGTTTTCAGCTGTACTAACATAATTGCAAAAGGGTTTTCTAATGATCAATTAGCCTTTTAAAATGATAAACTTGGTTTAGCTAAAACAACGTGACATTGGAACACAGGAGTGATGGTTGCTGATATTGGGCCTCTGTACGCCTATGTAGATATTCCATAAAAAATCAGCCGTTTCCAGCTACAATAGTCATTTACAACATTAACAATTTCTACACTGTCACGTTCTGACCTTAGTTCTTTTGTTATGTCTTTGTTTTAGTATAGTCAGGGCGTGAGTTGGGTGGGTAGTCTATGTTCCTTTTTCTATGTGGTGTTTTTGCATTTGGCCTGGTATGGTTCTCAGTCAGAGGCAGGTGTCGTTAGTTAGATAGAGAATCATACTTAAGGTAACCTTTTCCCACCTGTGTGGTGTGGGGTGATTATTTTCTGTGTCTGTGTGTTCCCTTCCCATCCCTCCCTTCCCTTCCTTCCCTCCCCTCCTCCCCCTTCCTTCCCTTCCTTCCTTCCCTTCCTTCCCTCCCCTTCCCTCCCCCTTCCCTTCCTTCCCCTCCCCCTTCCCTTCCTTCCCTTCCCTCCCTCCACACGGAACTGGTTTTGTTATTTCACGTTGTTATCTTGTATTTTTCTGTGTTCTATTAAAAGTATCATGAACGCGTACCACTTGCGCATTGGTCCACCGATCCTTCCTACTCCTCAGAGGAGGAAGAAGACTGTTACATACACTGTATTTCTGATCAATTTTATGTTATTTTAATAGACAAAAAATGTGTTTTTCTTGAAAAAACAAGGACATTTCTAAGTGACCCCAAACTTTTGACCGGTAGTGTATGTATGCAGGGCATTTGGAAAGTATTCAGACCCCTTCACTTTTTCATTATTTTGTTACGTTACAGCCTTATTCTAAAATGGATTAAATGAAATAAAAATCCTCATCAATCTATGAGGTATCTGATAATGACAAAGAAAAAACAGCTTTAAAGAAATGTTTGCAAATGTATTAATAAAAAAACAGAAATACCTTATTTACAATTAAGTATTCAGACCCTTTGCTATGAGACTCAAAATAGAGCTCAGGTGCATCCTGTTTCCATTGATCATCCTTGAGATGTTTCTACAACTTGATTGGAGCCCACCTGTAGTAAATTCAATTGATTAGACGTGATTTGAAAAGGCATACACCTGTCTATATAAGCAAAAACCAGGCCATGAGGTCGAAGAAGTTATCCTTAGAGCTCTGAGACGGGATTGTGTCGAGGCACAGATCTGGAGAAGGGTACCAAAACATTTCTGCAGCATTGAAGGTTCCCAGGAACACAGTGGCCTCCATCAGTCCTAAATGGAAGAAGTTTGGAACCACCAAGACTCTTCCTAGAGCTGTCCGCCCAGCCAAACTGAGCAATTGGGGGAGAAGGGCCTTGATCAGGGAGGTGACTAAGAACCCGATGGTCACTCTGTCACTCTCCAGAGTTCCTCTGTGGAGATGGGAGAACCTTCCAGAAGGACAACCATCTCTGCAGCACTCCACCAATCAGGCCTTTATGGTAGAAGGCGAGGTCAGTACAGGTGCATCAAAGCTGACACTGAGAGGATGAAAACAGCTTCTATCTCAAGGCCATCAGATTGTTAAATAACCATCACTAGCACATAGAGGCCGCTGCCCTGTATACATAGACTTAAAATCACTGGCCACTTTTATTTATTTATTTTATTTTATTTCACCTTTATTTAACCAGGTAGGCTAGTTGAGAACACCTTTATTTAACCAGGTAGGCTAGTTGAGAACACCTTTATTTAACCAGGTAGGCTAGTTGAGAACAAGTTCTCATTTACAACTGTGACCTGGCCAAGATAAAGCATAGCAGTGTGAACAGACAACACAGAGTTACACATGGAGTAAACAATTAACAAGTCAATAACACAGTAGGAAAAAAAGAGAGTCTATATACAATGTGTGCAAAAGGCACGAGGAGGTAGGCGAATAATTACCATTTAGCAGATTAACACTGGAGTGATAAATGATCAGATGGTCATGTACAGGTAGAGATATTGGTGTGCAAAAGAGCAGAAAAGTAAATAAATATAAACAGTATGGGGATGAGGTAGGTAAATTGGGTGGGCTATTTACCGATAGACTATGTACAGCTACAGCGATCGGTTAGCTGCTCAGATAGCAGATGTTTGAAGTTGGTGAGGGAGATAAAAGTCTCCAACTTCAGAGATTTTTGCAATTCGTTCCAGTCACAGGCAGCAGAGAACTGGAATGAAAGGCGGCCAAATGAGGTGTTGGCTTTAGGGATGATCAGTGAGATACACCTGCTGGAGCGCGTGCTACGGGTGGGTGTTGCAATCGTGACCAGTGAACTGAGATAAGACGGAGCTTTACCTAGCATGGACTTGTAGATGGCTTTAATAATGGAACAGTAGTCACTATAATAATGTTTACATATTTTGCATTACTCATCTCATATGTTTATACTGTATTCTATTCTACTGTATCTTAGTCTATGCCACTCTGACATTGCTCGTCCAAATATTTATATATTCTTAATTCCATTCTTTTACTTTAGATTTGTGTGTATTGTTGTGAAATTGTTAGATATTACTTGTTAGATATTACTGTTGGAGCTAGAAACACAAGTATTTCGCTACACTGCAATAACATCTGCTAACGCGTGCATGTGACCAATACAATTTGATTTGATTTGAGTGGCCAGACGGAAGCCACTCCTCAGTAAAATGAACGAAAGCCCACTTGGAGTTTGCCAAAAGGCACCTAAAGGCTCTCAGCCCATGAGAAACCATATTCTCTGGTCTGATTCAGGCTTGGCCTGAATGCCAAGGGTCACGTCTGGAGGAAACCTGGGACCATCCCTACGGTGAAGCATGGTGGTAGCAGCATCATGCTGTGGGGATGTTTTTCAGCGGCAGGGACTGGGAGACTAGGCAGGATCGAGCCAAAGATGAACGGAGCAAAGTACAGAGAGATCCTTGATGAAAACCTGCTCCAGAGCGCTCAGGACCTCAGACTGGGGCAAAGGTTCACCTTCCAACAGGACAACGACCCTAAGCACACAGACAAGACAACACAGGAGTGGCTTCGAGACAAGTCTCTGAATGTCCTTGAGTGGCCCAGCCAGAGCCCGGACTTGAATATGATCGAACATCTCTGAAGACACCCGAAAATAGCTGTGCAGCAACACTCCCCATCCAACCTGACAGAGCTTGAGAGGATCTGCAGAGAAGAATGGGAGAAACTCCCCAAATACAGGTGTGCCAAGCTTAAAGCATCATACCCAATGAAACTCGAGGCTGTAATCGCTGCCAAAGGTACTTCAACAAAGTACTGAGTAAAGGGGCTGAATACTTATGTAAATGTGATATAAGTTTTTCATTTTTTATAAATTTTGCAAACATTTCTAAAAACCCGTTTTTGCTTTGTCATTATGGGGTATTGTGATGTCATTATGGGGTATTGTGATGTCATTATGGGGTATTGTGATGTCATTATGGGGTATTGTGTGTAGATTGATGAGGGGGGAAAAAAACTATTTAATCCATTTTAGAATAGTCAAGGGGTCTGAATACTTTCTGAAGGCACTGTATACAGTTATATATCCAGGCTGTATCACATCCGGCCGTGATCGGGAGTCCCAGAGGGCGGCGCACAATTGGCCCAGTGATTCCGGGTTTGGCTGGTGTCGGCCATCATTGTAAATAATCATTTGTTCTTAACTGACTTGCCTAGTTAAAGAAAGGTTACATTTAAAATATATATACAGTGATATATATATACATACAGTGATATATATACATATATATACATACAGTGATATATATATATATATATATATATACATACAGTGATATATATATATACATATACAGTGATATATATATATATATATATATATATATATATATACATACAGTGATATATATACATATACAGTGATATATATATATATATATATATACATATACAGTGATATACATATACAGTGATATATATATATATATATATATATATATATATATACAATGATATATATATATATACAGTGATATATATATATACATATACAGTGATATATATATATATATATACATATACAGTGATATATATACATAAAACAGATTTGCACTAACAGTTAAAATAGTCTTCAGCGTTGCAAAAACAAAACATTTCACCTTTTTGTTTTCCTTGTGCCATGTTGCCACACCTCCACCCCAGTCCTTCACACGATTGGCTGAGCAGGTCCTGGCAGCCAATAAGAAGGACCTGGACCTCCTAAGGGCGTCGGTCACAGACGAGCTCAACCTCGCCGCCCTGGAGGAGGAGGAGGGCATCACAGACGGGGCCGCCGCCTCACAGAAGGGCTGCTGGTGTTAAGGGCTGGGCCTGGTCAAAAGTAGTGCACTATGTAGGGAATAGGATGAAAAAAGTAGTGACCTATGGAAGGAATAGGGTGAAAAAAGTAGTGCCCTATGTAGGGAATAGGATGAAAAAAGTAGTGCCCTATGTAGGGAATAGGGTGAGAAAAGTAGTGCCCTATGTAGGGAATAGGGTGAGAAAAGTAGTGCCCTATGTAGGGAATAGGGTGCCACTTCTTATGTAAGGACTGGGTCTGGATGCGATGCGTCTCAAAACACACCCTATTCCCTATGCGAGATCTGGTTTAAAGTAGTGCACTTTGTAGGGAATAGGGTAGAGGGTGACACTTCTCTTCTTCATGTTAGAACCTGATTAACGTAACCGATTGCCTTTCTACCATCATAGATGGTGTACTGGCATTTGATAGGTTTTTTAAATTGTATTTTTCATTGTAGTTGTTAGGTTTTGCCACAAGAGGGTGCTGCTGATACATGCTGTGTTATAATACAAAGCTTTCAGTATTTAGAGCACACCGCAGGGCTGTTGATAAAGTGGTCACGACCCATTACACTGTTTCTACTGTAATGCATCTCCAATGATCCACCGTTCCCTTTATAGTACACTGCTCGGCTAAACTCAGACCTACTGCGCCATAGGGAATACACTGTTTGTGGTACAGACAATGTTCCATTTAGTTTCAGCCTCGTCATTTTGTTTCTCGAGGCAACTTTCAATGACAATGTACATAATACTCCTAGTTTAATTTAACGTATTACCATTACAGGCCTGTATAAAGTGTTGACATTTTTGATGGTCTTAAAATATTCCCTCTGTGGTTCTATCTACGATGACGTATTTTGTTTTCTTCTGTCATGTTATCCAGACTAGCAACGGACCAGCGAGAGATCTGCATGCGTCCACACTTCAAGCCTCATATTTTAATTTTATTGCAACTTCAATGAAGTTAATTATTCAACTGGTCATTTATTAAACACTTAATTCAGCATTTGACCAGAGTGGTCTGACGTTATTATTCTTAACCTGGCCTATTCTCTCTACGACTGACACAATGTTAATAGTGCTACCATCAACAAAAACTCATATGTTTATGTGTGCAAGTGACAATATGGTATGTAGTATTGAATGAAATGCTGGACTATGATTTCTAGATACAGATGAAATGTATGTCTGTTTTGTTTGATGATAGGGGTGCGGGGGGGGGTACGTTTTGAATTGCATTTGGTGGATATATATATATATATAACGTGCAATATTGTAATTATTTCACGTGTTTATTGAATAAATGCTTGAAGATGAATGACTCATCGTGCTGCGGTAACTTTATGAAATAGAAAGGGTTAAATTGTAACGACGCAAGACGGAACAATAAAGTTTGAAATGAATTGAATTCCAGGCCACAACGCCTGCTGCTTTTCATTAAGGATGTTTTCTATCTGTCCCGGGTTCAGGGACTAATTCAAACCTGGGTGAAAATGAAAAGCTTAGCAGGACTGCGGCCCCCCCGCTGTGTTGGAGAGGAGTCAGGAATAGAATGTGCGTCACAGTTGTAGTACTGATTTCTACCACGAGGTTGTAGAGTTGGATCACTCCTGTTTCACATGATCCTCTTTTACATCCGTGTCACTGTCGAATACCTGAAATAATCTGAAAGTCAAAATAACTGTAAGACTGTTGACTGTTTGTGTCACAAGTACACGTAGTTCTATGAGGACTTTTCCTAAAAAAAAAAACCGAAAACGTTTTAAACTGTTGTCTTTTATCATGACAAATCTGCTGATCGTGATGATACAAGCGATCTATCATTGCTCAGCCCGAGGTGACAGTGAGGATGAATCTGCATAATGTTGAAAATGGATTATGTGGATGTGTTGCTGTGACATCTGGTTTACTGAAACGGCAGCTCTGGACATAGAACTGGAGCGAACAGAACGGACGTGGAACCTCTAACCATGACAATTTGACTAGTAGACTCATGACTACACTCGCAATGGTTGCCTAGTATTGGGATGCAATCATTTCCATTTTAGATAGTTGGCTATGGTGAGAGGCAACAGTTTGTTTCTGCTAACTTGCTAGCAACCTGTTTTACTGTATAATTTAGCTTGATCAACAACTGCTGTGTCTTGGTCAAATTTAAAGAGGAGTTGAGTAAATAACTAAGCCACTAAAGTCTGGTTGCTTTACAACTGGTCACCATCTCCCTCACACAGTTTTGCGCCAATCAGTTTCTCCACAGATGGATGAGCCCACCTGGATGATGCCGAGAGTGTACAAAGCTGTCAAGGCAAAGGGTGGCTATTTGACGAATCTAAAATATAACATACATTTAGATTTGTTTAACATGTATTGGGTTACTACATGTTTCCATATGTGGTGTTTAATAGTTTTGATGTCTATTATTACTATTATTACTATTACTACTGTTACGGTTTTCTAGGTGTGAAGGAGAGTCGGACCAAAATGCAGCGTGTAGATTGCGATCCATATTTAATGAACAAAACGAAACACGAAACAAACACAAACACTACAAAACAAGTAACGAAAACCGAAACAGCCTATACTTGTGTAAAACTAACATAGAGGACACTAAGGACAATCACCCACGACAAACTCAAAGAATATGGCTGCCTAAATATGGTTCCCAATCAGAGACAACGATAAACACCTGCCTCTGATTGAGAACCACTCCAGACAGCCATAGACTTTGCTAGATAACCCCACTAGTTACAATCCCGGTACATACACACCAAAACCCCAAGACAAAACACACCACAATACAAAAACCCCATGCCACACCCTGGCCTGACCCAATACATGAAGAAAAACACAAAATACTTAGACCAGGGCGTGACAACTACTATTATTACTATTATTCTACAACGCAGAAAAAATTAAGAAAAACCCTTGAATGAGTAGGTGTGTCCAAACTTTTGACTGGTACTGTATATATTCAAGGGTTTTTCTTTATTTTTTACTATTTTTCACATTTATGTATGTATGTATGTATGTATGTATGTATGTATGTATGTATGTATGTATGTATGTATGTATGTATGTATGTATGTATGTATGTATGTATGTATATATATATATGTGTATGTATGTATGTATGTATGTATATATATATATATGTGTATGTATGTATGTATGTATATATATATATGTGTATATGTGTGTGTATATATATATGTATATGTATATATATATATATATATATATATATATATATATATATGTGTATATGTATGTATGTGTATGTATGTGTGTGTGTGTGTGTATGTATGTATGTATGTATGTATATATGTATGTATGTATGTATATATATATATGTGTATGTATGTATGTATATATATATATATATATGTATGTATGTATGTATGTATATATATATATGTGTATATGTGTGTGTATATATATATGTGTATATGTGTGTATATATATATATATATATATATATGTGTATATGTATGTATGTGTATATATATGTATGTGTATATATATATATATATATGTATATGTATGTATGTGTATATATATGTATGTGTATATGTATATATGTATGTGTATATATATGTATGTGTATTTATATATGTGTATATATATGTATGTGTATATACAGTGCCTTGCGAAAGTATTCGGCCCCCTTGAACTTTGCGACCTTTTGCCACATTTCAGGCTTCAAACATAAAGATATAAAACTGTATTTTTTTGTGAAGAATCAACAACAAGTGGGACACAATCATGAAGTGGAACGACATTTATTGGATATTTCAAACTTTTTTAACAAATCAAAAACTGAAAAATTGGGCGTGCAAAATTATTCAGCCCCTTTACTTTCAGTGCAGCAAACTCTCTCCAGAAGTTCAGTGAGGATCTCTGAATGATCCAATGTTGACCTAAATGACTAATGATGATAAATACAATCCACCTGTGTGTAATCAAGTCTCCGTATAAATGCACCTGCACTGTCATAGTCTCAGAGGTCCGTTAAAAGCGCAGAGAGCATCATGAAGAACAAGGAACACACCAGGCAGGTCCGAGATACTGTTGTGAAGAAGTTTAAAGCCGGATTTGGATACAAAAAGATTTCCCAAGCTTTAAACATCCCAAGGAGCACTGTGCAAGCGATAATATTGAAATGGAAGGAGTATCAGACCACTGCAAATCTACCAAGACCTGGCCGTCCCTCTAAACTTTCAGCTCACACAAGGAGAATACTGATCAGAGATGCAGCCAAGAGGCCCATGATCACTCTGGATGAACTGCAGAGATCTACAGCTGAGGTGGGAGACTCTGTCCATAGGACAACAATCAGTCATATATTGCACAAATCTGGCCTTTATGGAAGAGTGGCAAGAAGAAAGCCATTTCTTAAAGATATCCATAAAAAGTGTCATTTAAAGTTTGCCACAAGCCACCTGGGAGACACACCAAACATGTGGAAGAAGGTGCTCTGGTCAGATGAAACCAAAATTGAACTTTTTGGCAACAATGCAAAACGTTATGTTTGGCGTAAAAGCAACACAGCTCATCACCCTGAACACACCATCAGCACTGTCAAACATGGTGGTGGCAGCATCATGGTTTGGGCCTGCTTTTCTTCAGCAGGGACAGGGAAGATGGTTAAAATTGATGGGAAGATGGATGGAGCCAAATACAGGACCATTCTGGAAGAAACCCTGATGGAATCTGCAAAAGACCTGAGACTGGGACAGAGATTTGTCTTCCAACAAGACAATGATCCAAAACATAAAGCAAAATCTACAATGGAATGGTTCAAAAATAAACATATCCAGGTGTTAGAATGGCCAAGTCAAAGTCCAGACCTGAATCCAATCGAGAATCTGTGGAAAGAACTGAAAACTGCTGTTCACAAATGCTCTCCATCCAACCTCACTGAGCTCGAGCTGTTTTGCAAGGAGGAATGGGAAAAAATGTCAGTCCCTCGATGTGCAAAACTCATAGAGACATACCCCAAGCGACTTACAGCTGTAATCGCAGCAAAAGGTGGCGCTACAAAGTATTAACTTAAGGGGGCTGAATAATTTTGCACGCCCAATTTTTCAGTTTTTGATTTGTTAAAAAAGTTTGAAATATCCAATAAATGTTGTTCCACTTCATGATTGTGTCCCACTTGTTGTTGATTCTTCACAAAAAAATACAGTTTTATATCTTTATGTTTGAAGCCTGAAATGTGGCAAAAGGTCGCAAAGTTCAAGGGGGCCGAATACTTTCGCAAGGCACTGTATATATGTATATATATATATATATATATATATATATATACACATTAAAATACAAAAACACAGTCATGGGAAGCACACAAACCTGCCTATATAAGGTCCCACAGTTGACAGTGCATGTCAGAGCCAAAACCAAGCCATGAGGTCGAAGGAATTGTCCGTAGAGCAATTTGGAACCACCAAGACTCTTCCTAGAGCTGGCCACCTGGCCAAACTGAGCAATCGGGGGAGAAGGGCCTTGGTCAGAGAGGTGACCACTCTGACTGAGCTCTAGAGTTCCTCTGTGGAGATGGGAGAACCTTCCAGAAGGACAACCATCTCTGCAGCACTCCACCAATCAGGTCTTTATGGTAGGGTGGCCAGACAGAAGCCACTCATTAAAAGCCATATGACAGCCCACTTGGAGTTTGCCAAAAGCCACATAAAGACTCTCAGACCATGAGAAACAAGATTTTCTGGTTTGATAAAACCAAGATTAAAATCTTTGGCCTGAATAACAAGCATCATGTCTGGAGGAAACCAGGCAGTGACAGCATTATGCTGTAGAGATGTTTTTTAGAGGCAGGGACTGGGAGACTAGTCAGGATCGAGGCAAAGATGAACGGAACAAAGTACAGAGAGATCCTTGATGAAAACCTGCTCCAGAGCACTCAGGTCCTCATACTGGGGAGATGGTTCACCTTCCATCAGGACAACGACGCTGAGCACACAGCCAAGACAATGCAGGAGTGGCTTCAGAACAAGTATTTGAATGTCCTTGAGTGGCCCAGCCAGAGCCCGGACTTCAAATCAAATTTTATTTGTCACATACACATGGTTAGCAGATGTTAATGCGAGTGTAGCGAAATGCTTGTGCTTCTAGTTCCGACAATGCAGTAATAACCAACGAGTAATCTAACCTAACAATTCCACAACTACTACCTTATACACACAAGTGTAAAGGGATAAAGAATATGTGCATAAAGATATATGAATGAGTGATGGTACAGAACGGCATAGGCAAGATGCAGTAGATGGTATCGTGTACAGTATATACATATGAGATGAGTAATGTAGGGTATGTAAACAAAGTGGAAAAGTTTAAGTGGCTAGTGATACATGTATTACATAAAGATGGCAAGATGCAGTAGATGGTATAGAGTACAGTATATACATATGAGATGCGTAATGTAGGGTATGTAAACATTATATAAAGTGGCATTGTTTAAAGTGGCTAGTGATACATTTTTTTTTACATCAATTCCCATTATTAAAGTGAGCTGAGTTGAGTCAGTGTGTTGGCAGCAGCCACTCAATGTTAGTGGTGGCTGTTTAACAGCCTGATGGCCTTGAGATAGAAGCTGTTTTTCAGTCTCTCGGCCCCTGCTTTGATGCACCTGTACTGACCTCGCCTTCTGGATGATAGCAGGCTGAACAGGCAGTGGCTCGGTTGGTTGTTGTCCTTGATGATCTTTTTGGCCTTCCTGTGACATCGGGTGGTGTAGGTGTCCTGGAGGGCAGGTAGTTTGCCCCCGGTGATGCGTTGTGCAGTCCTCACTACCCTCTGGAGAGCCTTACGGTTGTGGGCGGAGCAGTTGCCGTACCAGGCGGTGATACAGCCCGACAGGATGCTCTCGATTGTGCATCTGTAGAAGTTTGTGAGTGCTTTTGGTGACAAGCCGAATTTCTTCAGCCTCCTGAGGTGGAAGAGGCGCTGCTGCGCCTTCTTCACGATGCTGTCTGTGTGGGTGGACCAATTCAGTTTGTCCGTGATGTGTACCCCGAGGAACTTAAAACTTACTACCCTCTCCACTACTGTCCCGTCGATTGGGATAGGGGGGTGCTCCCTCTGCTGTTTCCTGAAGTCCACAATCATCTCCTTTGTTTTGTTGATGCTGAGTGTGAGGTTATTTTCCTGACACCACACTCCGAGGGCCCTCACCTCCTCCCTGTAGGCCGTCTCGTCATTGTTGGTAATCAAGCCTACCACTGTAGTATTGTTCGCAAACTTGATGATTGAGTTGGAGGCGTGCATGGCCACGCAGTCGTGGGTGAACAGGGAGTACAGGAGAGGGCTCAGAACGCACCCTTGTGTGGCTCCAATGTTGAGGATCAGCGGGGTGGAGATGTTGTTACCTACCCTCATCACCTGGGGGCGGCCCGTCAGGAAGTCCAGTACCCAGTTGCACAGGCTGGGGTCGAGACCCAGGGTCTCGAGCTTGATGACGAGTTTGAGGGTACTATGGTGTTAAATGCTGAGCTGTAGTCGATGAACAGCATTCTCACATAGGTATTCCTCTTGTCCAGATGGGTTAGGGCAGTGTGCAGTGTGGTTACGATTGCGTCGTCTGTGGACCTATTGGGGCGGTAAGCAAATTGGAGTGGGTCTAGGGTGTCAGGTAGGGTGGAGGTGATATGGTCCTTGACTAGCTCAGTTACCTTAGCTTTCTTGGGAACAGGAACAATGGTGGCCCTCTTGAAGCATGTGGGAACAGCAGACTGGGATAGGGATTGATTGAATATGTCCGTAAACACACCAGCCAGCTGGTCTGTGCATGCTCTGAGGGCGCGGCTGGGGATGCCGTCTGGGCCTGCAGCCTTGCGAGGGTTAACACGTTTAAATGTTTTACTCATGTCGGCTGCAGTGAAGGATAGTCCGCAGGTTTTGGTTACAGGCCGTGTCAGTGGCACTGTATTGTCCTCAAAGCGGGCAAAGAAGTTATTTAGTCTGTCTGGGAGCAAGACATCCTGGTCCGCGACGGGGTTTGTTTTCTTTTTGTAATCCGTGATTGACTGTAGACCCTGCCACATACCTCTTGTGTCTGAGCCGTTGAATTGCAACTCTACTTTGTCTCTATACTGACGCTTAGCTTGTTTGATTGCCTTGCGGAGGGAATAGCTACACTGTTTGTATTCGGTCATGTTTCCGGTCTCCTTGCCCTGGTTAAAAGCAGTGGTTTGAAATGCTGCCATCAATCCATGGTTTCTGGTTTGGGAATGTTTTAATAGTTGCTGTGGGTACGACATCGCGGATGCACGTTCTAATAAACTCGCTCACCGAATCAGCGTATTCATCAATGTTGTTGTTGGACGCAATGCGGAACACATCCCAATCCACTTGATCGAAGCAGTCTTGAAGTGTGGAATCAGATTGGTCGTACCAGCTTTGAACAGACCTGAGCGCGGGAGCTTCTTGTTTTAGTTTCTGTCTGTAGGCTGGAAGCAACAAAATGGAGTCGTGGTCAGCTTTTCTGAAAGGACGGCGGGCGAGGGCCTTATATGCGTCACGGAAGTTAGAATAGCAATGATCCAGGGTTTTACCAGCCCTGGTTGCACAATCAATATGCTGATAGAATTTAGGGAGTCTTGTTTTCAGATTAGCCTTGTTAAAATCCCCAGCTACAATGAATGCAGCCTCAGGATATGTTGTTTCCAGTTTTCAAAGAGTCAAATAAAGTTTGTTCAGAGCCATCGATGTGTCTGCTTGGGTGGGGAATATATACGGCTGTGATTATAATCGAAGAGAATTCCCTTGGTAGATAATGCTGTCGACATTTGATTGTGAGGAATTCTATGTCAGGTGAACAGAAGGACTTGAGTTACTGTATGAACCCGATCGAACATCTCAGGAGAGACCTGAAAATAACTGTGCAGTGTCGCTCCCCATCCAACCAGACAGAGCCTGAGAGGATCTGCAGAGAAGAATGGGACAAACTCCACAAATACAGGTGAGCCAAGCTTGTAGCATCATACCCAAGAAGACTAGAGGCTGTAATCGCTGCTAAAGGTGCTTCAACAAAGTACTGAGTAAAGGGTCTGAATACTTATGTAAATGTGATATTTCAGTTTTATTTTGTATACATTAGCAAAAATGTCTAAAACAAGTTTTCGCTTTGTCATTATGGGGTGTTGTGTGTAGATTGATGAGGGAAAAAAACGATTTATAATAAGGCTGTAACCTAACAAAAAAGTGAAGGGGTCTGGAAACTTTCCGAACGCACTGTAAACCAGGGCCTGCCATGTAGAAGGGAAGAGGTGGATTGGGACCAGGGCCTGCCATGTAGAAGGTAAGAGGTGGATTGGGACCAGGGCCTGCCATGTAGAAGGTAAGAGGTGGATTGGGACCAGGGCCTGCCATGTAGAAGGTAAGAGGTGGCTTGGGACCAGGGCCTGTCATGTAGAAGGGAAGAGGTGGATTGGGACCAGGGCCTGCCATGTAGAAGGGAAGAGGTGGATTGGGACCAGGGCCTGCCATATAGAAAGGAAGAGGTGGATTGGGACCAGGGCCTGCCATGTAGAAGGGAAGAGGTGGATTGGGACTAGGGCCTGTCATGTAGAAGAGAAGAGGTGGATTGGGACCAGGGCATGCCATGTAGAAGGTAAGAGGTGGATTGGGACCAGGGCATGCCATGTAGAAGGGGAGAGGTGGATTGGGACCAGGGCATGCCATGTAGAAGGTAAGAGGTGGATTGGGACCAGGGCCTGCCATGTAGAAGGGAAGAGGTGGATTGGGACCAGGACCTGCCATGTAAAAGGGAAGAGGTGGATTGGGACCAGGGCCTGCCATGTAGAAGGGAAGAGGTGGATTGGGACCAGGGCCTGCCATGTAGAAGGGAAGAGGTGGATTGGGACTAGGGTATGACTCTGTAGAAGGGGAGAAGTGGATTGTGGGTATGACTCTATAGAAGGGGAGAGGTGGATTGTGGGTATGACTCACAATCCAGGTGAGAGGTGGATTGGGACTAGGGTGTGACTCTGTAGAAGGGGAGAGGTGGATTGTGGGTATGACTCTGTAGAAGGGAGAGGTGGATTGGGACTAGGGTGGATGACTCTGTAGAAGGGGAGAAGGGTGGATTGTAGAAGGAGAGGTGGATTATGACTCTATAGAAGGGGAGAAGTGGATTGTGGGTATGACTCTGTAGAAGGGGAGAGGTGGATTGTGGGTATGACTCACAATCCAGGTGAGAGGTGGATTGGGACTAGGGTGTGACTCTGTAGAAGGGGAGAGGTGGATTGTGGGTATGACTCTGTAGAAGGGGAGAGGTGGATTGGGACTAGGGTATGACTCTGTAGAAGGGGAGAAGTGGATTGTGGGTATGACTCTATAGAAGGGGAGAAGTGGATTGTGGGTATGACTCTGTAGAAGGTGAGAGGTGGATTGTGGGTATGACTCTGTAGAAGGAGAGAGGTGGATTGTGGGTATGACTCTATATAAGGTGAGAGGTGGATTGTGGGTATGATTCTATAGAAGGTGAGAGGTGGATTGTGACTAGTGTATGACTCTCTAGAAGGTGAGAGGTTGATTGTGGGTATGACTCTATAGAAGGTGAGAGGTGGATTGTGGGTATGACTCTATAGAAGGTGAGAGGTGGATTGTGGGTATGATTCTATAGAAGGTGAGAGATGGATTGTGGGTATGAATCTGTAGAAGGGGAGAGGTGGATTGCGGGTATGACTCTATAGAAGGGGAGAGGTGGATTGTGGGTATGACTCTGTAGATGTTGAGAGATGGGTTGTGGGTATGACTCTATAGAACGTGAGAGGTGGATTGTGGTTATGACTCTATAGAAGGGGAGAGGTGGATTGTGGGTATGACTCTATAGAAGGGGAGAGGTGGATTGCGGGTATGACTCTGTAGAAGGGGAGAGGTGGATTGTGGGTATGACTCTGTAGAAGGGGAGAGGTGGATTGTGGGTATGACTCTGTAGAAGGTGAGAGGTGGATTGTGGGTATGACTCTGTAGAAGGTGAGAGGTGGATTGTGGGTATGAATCTGTAGAAGGTGAGAGGTGGATTGTGGGTATGACTCTGTAGAAGGTGAGAGGTGGATTGTGGGTATGACTCTGTAGAAGGTGAGAGGTGGATTGTGGGTATGACTCTATAGAAGGGGAGAGGTGGATTGTGGGTATGACTCTGTAGAAGGTGAGAGGTGGATTGTGGGTATGACTCTGTAGAAGGTGAGAGGTGGATTGTGGGTATGAATCTGTAGAAGGTGAGAGGTGGATTGTGGGTATGACTCTATAGAAGGGGAGAGGTGGATTGTGGGTATGAATCTGTAGAAGGTGAGAGGTGGATTGTGGGTATGACTCTATAGAAGGTGAGAGGTGGATTGTGGGTATGAATCTGTAGAAGGTGAGAGGTGGATTGTGGGTATGACTCTGTAGAAGGTGAGAGGTGGATAGAAGGTGAGAGGTGGATTGTGGGTATGACTCTGTAGAAGGTGAGAGATGGATTGTGGGTATGACTCTGTAGAAGGTGAGAGGTGGATTGTGGGTATGACTCTGTAGAAGGTGAGAAGGTGGAGGTGGATTGGGTATGACTCTATAGAAGGTGAGAGGTGGATTGTGGGTATGACTCTGTAGAAGGGGAGAGGTGGATTGTGGGTATGACTCTATAGAAGGTGAGAGGTGGATTGTCAGTATGAATCTGTAGAAGGTGAGAGGTGGATTGTGGGTATGAATCTGTAGAAGGTGAAGAGGTGGATTGTGGGTATGACTCTATAGAAGGGAGAGGTGGATTGTGGGTATGACTCTATAGAAGGTGAGAGGTGGATTGTGGGTATGACACTATAGAAGGGGAGAGGTGGATTGTGGGTATGACTCTATAGAAGGGGAGAGGTGGATTGTGGGTATGACTCTATAGAAGGTGAGAGGTGGATTGTGGGTATGACTCTGTAGAAGGGAGAGGTGGATTGTGGGTATGACTCTGTAGAAGGGGAGAGGTGGATTGTGGGTATGACTTATGACTCTGTAGAAGGTGAGAGGTGGATTGTGGGTATGACTCTATAGAATGGGGAGAGGTGGATTGTGGGTATGACTCTATAGAAGGGGAGAGGTGGTGGGTATGAATCTTAGAAGGTGAGAGGTGGATTGTGGGTAATCTGTAGAAGGTGAGAGGTGGATTGTGGGTATGAATCTGTAGAAGGTGAGAGGTGGATATGACTCTATAGAAGGTGAGATTGTGGGGTGGATTGTGGGTATGACTCTATAGAAGGGGGAGAGGTGGATTGTGGGTATGACTCTATAGAAGGGAGAGGTGGATTGTGGGTATGACTCTATAGAAGGTGAGAGGTGGATTGTGGGTATGACTCTATAGAAGGGGAGAGGTGGATTGTGGGTATGACTCTATAGAAGGGAGAGGTGGATTGTGGGTATGACTCTATAGAAGGGGAGAGGTGGATTGTGGGTATGACTCTCTATAGAGGTGGATTGAGAGGTGGATTGTGGGTATGACTCTATAGAAGGGGAGAGGTGGATTGTGGGTATGACTCTATAGAAGGGAGAGGTGGATTGTCAGTATGAATCTGTAGAAGGTGAGAGGTGGATTGTGGGTATGACTCTATAGAAGGTGAGAGGTGGATTGTGGGTATGACTCTATAGAAGAGGTGGATTGTAGAAGGTGAGAGGTGGATTGTGGGTATGACTCTATAGAAGGGGAGAGGTGGATTGTGGGTATGACTCTATAGAAGGGGAGAGGTGGATTGTGGGTATGAATCTGTAGAAGGTGAGAGGTGGATTGTGGGTATGACTCTATAGAAGGGGAGAGGTGGATTGTGGGTATGACTCTATAGAAGGGGAGAGGTGGATTGTGGGTATGACTCTATAGAAGGGGAGAGGTGGACACCCCCAAGGTGGGGGTTTTTCAATGTTTTTTCTGTAATGTACATTATAATATAGGAAACCTGCTGGTGTAGATGGATTGTCCATCACAAGGGGATGGACTCCTACATGTATGTGCTCATCGATGTTGACCTCCAGTGGGTTCATCCCCACCTGTGTAACAGTATAACTTTAGACCGTCCCCTCGCCCATACCCGGGCGCGAACCAGGGACCCTCTGCACACATCAACAACAGGCACCCACGAAGCATCGTTACCCATCGCTCCACAAAAGCCGCGGCCCTTGCAGAGCAAGGGGAACCACTACTTCAAGGTCTCAGAGCAAGTGACATCACCGATTGAAACGCTATTTAGCGCGCACCGCTAACTAAGCTAGCTGTTTCACAACCGTTACACTAGGAAACACACAAACAAATGCATACCAATGTAGCTCTCCAGAACCAGGGTAAGAGAATGGAGTTGACCAGGGCTGATCTTGAATCAGATCCCCTCTGTCCTTGTAATATTGTTCATTATGATCTTACATTTTGCAAAATCTTAGTCTGAAATGTTCTCTTGGGTCAAAGTGAATTGTTATCTTGGGACCTAGTTACTTCTATCAGCTGGTATAGATAAAATTCATGGCGATGAGCTTCCAAATGTGCTCAGTGAAGTTGATTTCCCTCCAGTGGCCACCACTCTCCAGCCTGGTAATGGACATCCTAGGTTGTCAGGGAGACAGAAAGATGTACTGGCAGACTAGGCAACAGAATCAAATGCAAATGTGGTAGCTAGTGGTGTAATTACCTTGACATGTGTTTCAGATAGACAGAGTCCACAGAGTGTTCTTTATTCGAAATGGAAAAGTTAAATAAATAGAACGGAATCAAGCTAATTTATACAGTAAAACCAGTTGCTAGCCAGTTAGCCGAACACTCTGTTGCCTCTCACGATAGACAGCGATCTAAGATTGCTAGCTAGCTACATATTAGCCATCATATTGCTAGCCTTTTGTTTCAGCACCTTGCTTGCCAGCTATATGGAGCCCACCACCCGGTCACAACATTTGGGAGGCGCACAGCGATGTGGTACAGAGGTCAATTTGGCCTATGTGTCACAGAGATTCTGATCTAGCATAAATTGTCTTTTAGTCGTAGCAACAGTAACTATGGGGTTGAGTTGTGGGAGAGAAGCAGCGAATCAGCATCCAAAACGCCAGATTCATAGGCAGTCAGACAACAGTCTTTCTAGTCATTCTATGGCTCTGGATCTATATCTGTTCATACCATGGCATTGTTGAATAATCCTTTCTGATTGGCTTGAACGACATTCTAGAGTGTGCATTATTTCCCTATAACGCACGGTATATTTGCACGGTAGAATTCAATGGCTATGGTTCATTTTTACATGTTTTGTTTGAGCTGCTTTTGAAAGCAAAAGTCGAATTGAAAACAGTATTGGTATTATTGAATAATAGCAAGCTAGGATGATGGTTTGGTTAGATAAACTAGCAAGTGTGTTTGCTTGGTTACAACAGCAACTACTGTAACTATCTCGCATTCTTGCTATCAATTTCCACCGGCAAATGTGGTAAACTATAGCCATGGTATAACAGGAATAATCAACACGGGGGTCTTTGCGTTCTCTTGAAAATAATGCCACTCTTGTGCAAGGTACAGGAGGCTGCTGGGTTGAGGACGGCTCACAATAACATCCGGAACAGAACCAGTGGAATGGCGTCAAACACCTAGAAACCATGTGTCTGATACCATTCCATTCATTCCAATCCGGTCATTACCACGAGCCCGTCCTCCCCAATTAACGTGCCACCAGCCTCCTGTGGTGGAAGGTCGGTTCCACTCTGGTAGAGTGTCGTGGAACACACCTTGGACGTCGTTCATTATTTTCTATAGAACGCACAGCCCCTCGTTGATTATCCCATGACACACCTACACTCTCTCTGGTTAAATCCCAATTACATTGACATTTTAATAACATATCAGACACTCTTATCCAGAGAGACTTACAGTAGTGAGTCATTTAACAGACTCTCTTATCCAGAGAGACTTACAGTAGTGAGTCATTTAGCAGACACTCTTATCCAGAGAGACGTAGGGTAGTGAGTCATTTAACAGACTCTCTTATCCAGAGAGACGTACAGTAGTGAGTCATTTAACAGACTCTCTTATCCAGAGAGACGTACAGTAGTGAGTCATTTAACAGACTCTCTTATCCAGAGAGACGTACAGTAGTGAGTCATTTAACAGACTCTCTTATCCAGAGAGACGTACAGTAGTGAGTCATTTAACAGACTCTCTTATCCAGAGAGACGTACAGTAGTGAGTCATTTAACAGACTCTCTTATCCAGAGAGACGTACAGTAGTGAGTCATTTAACAGACTCTCTTATCCAGAGAGACGTACAGTAGTGAGTCATTTAACATACTCTCTTATCCAGAGAGACTTACAGTAGTGAGTCATTTAACAGACTCTCTTATCCAGAGAGACGTACAGTAGTGAGTCATTTAACAGACTCTCTTATCCAGACAGACTTACAGTAGTGAGCTCATACACTTTTTTCTTCGTATTGGTCCCCTGTGGGAATTGAACCAACAATCCTGGAGTTGCAAGCGCCATGCTCTACCAACAGATCCCCACGCATCCAATTATGGTTAGATACATCTCTACTTCCTCCCAATGTGTGCACTTGTTCCCTCCCCTCCACTGATTTGAAATGAGTGGTATAAAGAAATATGTTGCTTTTAGATTTGTGGGAAGTAGTGAATGAGTGCACACTTCAGGAGAAAGGAGATATTGTTGAGACACACCCTCTCTCTCTCTCTGACACGCACGCACGAAACGCACACACACACACACACACACACACACACACACACACACACACACACACACACACGTGCTCTCTCTGACGTGCTGGGAACTAGTCCACTAAGCTAATTCCTGTGATTCATGTTGTGGCGTGTCAGTGTGTCAGAGAGAGCGGTGCTCATCATCACCCTGACGCCTTCTCACCCGACCTCCCCTCCCCTCCTCTCCCACAACATGCCTCCTCTGGGTGGAAGTGAATGGAAGTGTGTGTGTGTGGGGGGGTGATATAGCAGTTCTGTGAAGATTCCTTCCCCCTGTTCAGTCCTCATGTCCTCACACCCCACCAACATTCTCTGTCCAGTAACTAATTAAAAACACCCTTCTGCCTGCCTGACCTGAAAAACCCTCTCCCATGCCTCTCTCGCTCACACACACACACACACACACACACACACACACACACACACACACACACACACACACACACACACACACACACACACACACACACACACACACACGTACGTTTCAAGTAGGTCCAATTCCCAATTCTGCTTGGTGGGAAGACAGAGGGGAAGCGTAGATGCTTGAGAGAGAGATTATCATCCTCCAGAGGGTTATTTATAGAGACCAGAGGAAGAAAACTCTGGCACCCTATTCCCTATTGGCCCCTGGTTAAAAGTAGTGCACTACCTGTGTCAGTGCCGTTTAAGACGAGGGAGGCCGATTTATTTATTTTTTCTTCATGAGCGTGGCCTTATTTCCATTACAGCATATTGGAATGACTGTCATTCATATTCCATTCACCCAGTTCAATGTAACAGCGATAGGTTTAGGCTACTACATGATACTCTAATTCTCCCTAAACCCATCATGAGGTTGCTACAACCTAGCCTATGTATGAAAGTTTACAATATAGCTGCAGACAGCCTTGCACACTCTGGCTTGCATTTCGTTGATATAGGGTGTGAAAAAAGAATGGCGCCGGCATTTTTGTTGTACATAATGTTGATGCTATTGTCTCTTATGACCAAAAAAGAGCTTCTGGATATCAGAACAGCGATTACTCACCTCGAACTGGACAAATATTTTTTATTTAATGAGTCTGACGCGAAGGGTATTGCTCCCGGACAAGGCCCGAAATAAGGAAATACAGTCGGCCGCAAATCACGATGCCCTGTTGAGAATTCGTAAGTAAATGGGCAGCCCGCCTCTACCATTCGTACTATTGGCCAATGTGAAATCACTTGAGAATAAACTGGATGAGCTCCGTTCGAGACTATTCTACCAACGGGACATAAAAAACAACTGTAATATCTTAATATCTTTCACCGAGTCATGGCTGAATGACAACACAGAACACGTTTCCTCAGGATAGCCAGAAAAATATGCTCTGTGTTATTTGGGGCAAAAGGAGAGGAGAGTGAGGAGAGTGGAGGAGGAAGTAGGGAGGAGAGGAGGGAGGGGGCTGAGTGGAGGAAGTAGGGAGGAGAGGGGGAGGGGGCTGAGTGGAGGAAGTAGGGATGAAGGAGGGGGCTGAGTGGAGGAAGTAGGGAGGAGAGGAGGGAGGGGGCTGAGTGGAGGAAGTAGGGATGAGAGGAGGGAGGGGGCTGAGTGGAGGAAGTAGGGAGGAAGGAGGAAGGGGGCTGAGTGGAGGAAGTAGGGAGGAGAGGGGGAGGGGGCTGAGTGGAGGAAGTAGGGAGGAAGGAGGGAGGGGGCTGAGTGGAGGAAGTAGGGAGGAAGGAGGGAGGGGGCTGAGTGGAGGAAGTAGGGAGGAAGGAGGGGGCTGAGTGTGCATGTGGCGGAGGGAGATGTGAGGATATGGGATATATGATGCAGGCGGGGAGTTTGGCGTGGGTGGTAGGTGGAGATTGGGACGAAGAGTTGTGTGTGTGTGTGTGTGTGTGTGTGTGTATGTGCATGTGTCTGTTTCTGTGTGAGTGTGTGTCTGTTTCTGTGTGTGTGTGTTTCAGTGTGTGTATGCATGTGTGTGTGTGTGTGTGTGTGTGTGTGTGTGTGTGTGTGTGTGTGTGTGTGTGGTGTATGTGTGTATCAGGGTCCAGTAGCACCTCTTCAGTGTGCTACTGGACCCTGTAGTGATGTCATCCTCCCACCTCTTCTCTTCTCCGTGGTTGTGCGTTCGCTCCAGTGTGAGTCACTCTCCTCCTTCCCCTCCAGAGCTCCCTAACGGGAGAGGAGAAGTCAGCACTGCTGAATGATAAACAGGAATTTTCTGGTGCTGAATTTGTCCTCTGCTCTGATCTCTTTTAAAATACATTTTTTTTTTTTTATACTGCTCAGCTTCAAAAGACACTCCATACACACTTATGCAGACTAAAAAACACACACACACACACACACACACACACACACACACACACACACACACACACACACACACACACACACACACACACACACACACACACACACACAAAGGTGTGTGCATAATTAAAAGTGAGTCAGACGGAACTGTAAGCTAGACTACCAGTCAATGGGTGAAACAAATGTAGTCAATATTTAGTCCAAATCTTGAGTATTTGGTGTTTGGATAACTATTTAATGGCTAAGAGCTGCTAATAAGAAATGTATGGGAAAGACTGCTGCAATAATTCACTTGTTTTTAACTAGGACAGAGGAATTTGAATTTTTCCGACATAACATACAGTTGAAGTCGGAAGTTTCCTTCGCCACCTTAGCCAAATACATTTAAACTCAGTTTATCACAATTCCTGACATTAAATCCTAGTAAAAAAATTCTTAGGTCAGATAGGATCACCACTTTATTTGAAGAATGTGAAATCTCAGAATAATAGTAGAGAGAATGATTTATTTCAGCTTCTATTTCTTTCATCACATTCCCAGTGGGTCAGAAGTTTACATACACTCAATTCGTATTTGGTAGCATTGCCTTTAAAATGTTTAACTTGGGTCAAACGTTTTGGGTAGCCTTCCACAAGCTTCCCAGAATAAGTTGGGTGAATTTTGGCCCATTCCTCCTGACAGAGCTGGTGTAACTGAGTCAGGTTTGTAGGCCTCCTTGCTCGCACACGCTTTTTCAGTTCTGCCCACAAATTTTCTATGGGATCGAGGTCAAGGCTTTGTGATGGCCACTCCAATACCTTGACTTTGTTGTCCTTAAACTATTTTGCCACAACTTTGGAAGTATGCTTGGGGTCATTGTCCATTTGGAAGACCCATTTGCGACCAAGCTTTAACTTCCTGACTGATGTCTTGAGAAATTACTTCAATATATCCACATATTTTTCTTACCTCATGATGCCATCTATTTTGTGAAGTGTACCAGTCCCTGAAGCTTAGCTTGTTTGATTGCCTTGCGGAGGGAATAACTACACTGTTTGTATTCGGTCATGTTTCCGGTCTCCTTGCCCTGATTAAAAGCAGTGGTTCGCACGTTCAGTTTCGAGCGAATGCTGCCATCAATCCACGGTTTCTGGTTTGGGAATGTTTTAATAGTTGCTGTGGGTACGACATCGCCAATGCACTTTCTAATAAACTCGCTCACCGAATCAGCGCATTCTTCAATGTTGTTGTTTTACGCAATTCGGAACACATCCCAGTCCACGTGATTGAAGCATTCTTGAAGCGTGGAATCAGATTGGTCGGACCAGCGTTGAACAGACCTGAGCGCGGGAGCTTTTTATACAACAAAATGGAGTCGTGGTCAGCTTTTCCTGAAAGGACGGCGGGCGAGGGCCTTATATGCGTCGCGGAAGTTAGAATAACAATGATCCAGGGTTTTACCAGCCCTGGTTGCACAATCGATTTGCTGATAGAATTTATGGAGTCTTGTTTTCAGATTAGCCTTGTTAAAATCCCCAGCTACAATGAATGCAGCCTCGGGATATGTGGTTTCCAGTTTACATAGAGTCAAATAAAGTTTGTTCAGGGCCGTCGATGTGTCTGCTTGGGGGGGAATATATACGGCTGTGATTATAATCGAAGAGAATTCTCTTGGTAGATAATGCGGTCGACATTTGATTGTGAGGAATTCTAAGTCAGGTGAACAGAAGGACTTGAGTTCCTGTATGTTGTTATGATCACACCACATCTCGTTAATCATAAGGCATACCCCCCCGCCCTTCTTCTTACCAGAAAGATGCTTGTTTCTGTCGGCGACATGCGTGAAGAAACCAGCTGGCTGTATCAACTCCGATAGCGTGTCTCGAGTGAGCCATGTTTCCATGAAGCAAAGAACGTTACAGTCTCTGATGTCCCTCTGGAATGCTACCCTTGCTCGAATTTCATCTACCTTGTTGTCAAGAGACTGGACATTGGCGAGTAGTATGCTAGGGAGTGGTGCGCGATGTGCCCGTCTACGGAGCCTGACCAGAAGACCGCTTCGTCTGCCCTCGTTGTTTTGGTTCGTCGTCTGGGATCCGATCCATTGTCCTGGGTCGTAGGCAAAACAGAGGATCCGCTTCGGGAAAGTCGTATTCCTGGTCGTACTGATGGTGAGTTGACTTTGCTCTTATATCCAATAGTTCCTCCCGACTGTATGTAATTAAACCTAAGATTACCTGGGGTACCAATGTAAGAAATAACACGTAAAAAAACAAAATACTGCATAGTTTCCTAGGAACGCGAAGCGAAGCAGCCATCTCTGTCGGCTCAGGAAGCAGCTTAGGTCAAAGAGTCCATAGTACCAAAGGACCTTGTAGGTCTAACAGAACAGACTGATAGCAATAAAATCTGTACCAAAGGACCTTGTAGGTCTAACAGAACAGACTGATAGCAATAAAATCTGTACCAAAGGACCTTATAGGTCTAACAGAACAGACTGATAGCAATAAAATCTGTACCAAAGGACCTTATAGGTCTAACAGAACAGACTGATAGCAATAAAATCTGTACCAAAGGACCTTGTAGGTCTAACAGAACAGACTGATAGCAATAAAATCTGTACCAAAGGACCTTGTAGGTCTAACAGAACAGACTGATAGCAATAAAATCTGTACCAAAGGACCTTATAGGTCTAACAGAACAGACTGATAGCAATAAAATCTGTACCAAAGGACCTTATAGGTCTAACAGAACAGACTGATAGCAATAAAATCTGTACCAAAGGACCTTATAGGTCTAACAGAACAGACGGATAGCAATAAAATCTGTACCAAAGGACCTTATAGGTCTAACAGAACAGACTGATAGCAATAAAATCTGTACCAAAGGACCTTATAGGTCTAACAGAACAGACTGATAGCAATAAAATCTGTACCAAAGAGCTGCAGAATAAATGAGAGGAAAAACAATGGAGGAGCTTATTCAAGAAAGTTCAAATATATAAAATAAAGCAAACTGGATGAAATACAGGGAAAAATGCACCAAAATATATATATATTTTTATCTTCAACATAGAAATCCAATAAGAATTTACTGAAACTTGTTTCAAATGACAGTCACCCAAGGTACTTTAAGCTTAAGCTTGTGTCTCCACCATCTCCTTTAGCAGAAACTAATTCTATGGATGTTTTTCTTATTAATAATGTCAAATGAACATCTGTACAGAAAGACTCATGTGAAGGCCACATTACAGAGGAGGAACTTCCTGATGCAATTAAAGCCTTTAAGTCCGGGGAAACTCCAGGGCTGGATGGCATAGCAAACTTTTTTGATATACTCAGAGGACCGTTAATTAGCATGTTTTAACCACTCCTATGTAAATGGTAGATTATCGGACAATCAACAAGAAGGTCTGATTTAATTATTACTGAAACAGGATCCAAGTGGTAAATATAAAGATCCAGTCCATTTAAAAAATTGGAGGCCTCTTACACTTCAATGTGTGATGCAAAAATTCTAGCAAAATGTATAGCACACATAATTTTTTAAAGTATTGTCGGATATTATTCATTCTAATCAGACAGTTTTTTTTACATGGACAATACATTGGAGATAATATAAGACAAGGACTTGAAGCAATAGAATACTATGAAAAATCTGGGAAAACAGGCCTGCTGACTTTGAAAATACTTTTGATAAAGTACGACTGGAGTTTATATATAAATACCTGGAACATTTCAATTTTGGAGAATCTCTTATAAAATGGGTTAAAGTCAAGTATAGTAACCCTAGGTGTGAAATAGTAAATAATGGCTACTTCTCAGAAAGTTTTAAACTGTCAAGAGGAGTAAAACAAGGTTGTCCACAATCGGCATATCTATTTACTATGGGCAATGAAATGTTAGCTGTTAAAATCAGATCCAACAATACTATCAAGGGGCTAGAAATTCAGGGTTTAATAACAAGGTGTCATTGTACGCTGATGATTCATGTTTTCTTTTAAAACCACAATAGCAATCCCTCCACAGCCTCATAGAGGATCTAGATACTTTTAGAATTAGAATCCCTCCACAGCCTCATAGAGGATCTAGATACTTTTAGAATTAGAATCCCTCCACAGCCTCATAGAGGATCTGGATACTTTTAGAATTAGAATCCCTCTACAGCCTCATAGAGGTTCTGGATCATTTTAGAATTAGAATCCCTCCACAGCCTCATAGAGGATCTGGATACTTTTAGAATTAGAATCCCTCCACAGCCTCATAGAGGATCTAGATACTTTTAGAATTAGAATCCCTCCACAGCCTCATAGAGGATCTAGATACTTTTAGAATTAGAATCCCTCCACAGCCTCATAGAGGATCTGGATTCTTTTAGAATTAGAATCCCTCCACAGCCTCATAGAGGATCTGGATAATTTTAGAATTAGAATCCCTCCACAGCTTCATAGAGGATCTAGATCATTTTAGAATTAGAATCCATCCACAGCCTCATAGAGGATCTGGATCATTTTAGAATTAGAATCCCTCCACAGCCTCATAGAGGATCTGGATAATTTTAGAATTAGAATCCCTCCACAGCCTCATAGAGGATCTAGATCATTTTAGAATTAGAATCCCTCCACAGCCTCATAGAGGATCTGGATTATTTTAGAATTAGAATTAGAATCCCTCCACAGCCTCATAGAGGATCTAGATTATTTTTCTAACCTCTCTGGATTACAACCAAATTATGATCAGTGTACTATATTACGTATTGGATCAGTAAAAATACTACTTTTATATTACCGTGTAGTTTACCAATAAAATGGTCTGATGGTGACGTGGACATATCAGTATACAGTATACATACATTATACATCTTATCAGTATACATCTCCCCAAAGAAAGAAATTATCTCACTCCAATACATTTTTGTAGAAAGTTAGCAAAAATAGATAAGATCTTGCTACCATGGAAAGGACAATACCTGTATATTTGTGCAAAACCCTGATGAACTCTTTAGTCATATCCAAGTTGCCCTATTTTCTCATGGTCTTGACTACACCTAGTGAACAGTTATTTTAATTACACTACCCTTTAAAAGTTTGGGGTCACTTAAAAATGTCCTTGTTTTGAAAGAAAAGCACATTTGTTGTCCATTAAAATAACATAAAATAGATCAGAAATACAGTGTAGACATTGTGAATGTTTCATCATCCCTACTACCACTGATCTGGAGGACTCACTAAACAGAGAACATCCCCGGTCATCCCTACTGTCTCTGATCTGGAGGACTCACTAAACAGAGAACATCCCTGGTCATCCCTACTGTCTCTGATCTGGTGGACTCACGAAACAGAGAACATCCCTGGTCATCCCTACTGTCTCTGATCTGGAGGACTCACTAAACAGAGAACATCCCCGGTCATCCCTACTGCCTCTGATCTGGAGGACTCACTGAACAGAGAACATCCCTGGTCATCCCTACTGTCTCTGATCTGGTGGACTCACTAAACAGAGAACATCCCTGGTCATCCCTACTGTCTCTGATCTGGTGGACTCACTAAACAGAGAACATCCCTGGTCATCCCTATTGTCTCTGATCTGGAGGACTCACTAACCACAAATTCTTCATTTGTAAATGAGTGTTGGCTATCCATACATTTTAAAAAGACAATGGTGACGTTTGGTTTGCTTAATAGAAGGAATTTGAAATTATTTACACTTTTACTTTTGAAACGTACTTATATTTGATCAATTAAATTTACTTATGATACTTAAATATATTTAAAAACAATACTTTTAAAAACTTTTATTTAAGTAGTATTTTACTGGGTGCCTTTCACTTTTACTTGAGTCATTTTCTATTATGTTATTATGTTACTTTTACTCAACCATGACAATTGGTTACTTTTTCCACCAGTTTCTCATCTATAACTTGCATTGCAACAGATCCGCGATGCAATTGGCCCGGTATGCAAAGCTACACCCCTAAAATGAACACACTGTAAATAATTGATGATTTACCCTCCATTCTCCCTTTGCTTTTCCAACATTTGTTTTGGCAATTCAAGTACATTTTCATGGGGTAACAGTTGAAGGCGTGTTCACATAGAACTGATTGTATAGGGCCTTCTCTTTGACTCGGGTGTATTGGTTTGGCTCCAAGGGGCCCAAGCAACCTTTATTTAACTAGACAAGTCAGTTAAAGAACAAATACCAAAAGGTAAAAGGCCTCTCCTGCAGGGACGGGGACCTGGGATTAAAAATTAAAAATACAATATAAATATAGGACAAAACACACATCACAACAAGAGAGACAACACAATACTACATCAAGAGAGACCTAAGACAACCAAATAGCAAGGCAGCAACACATGACAACACATACTAACAATTCAGTTGAAGATAAAGATTTTTTTTAAAACAAACATTAATAATAATATAAAAATGGAAACAGTTACACAAGGAATAAATACACAGTGAATAACAAATAAAAATAACATGGATATATACAGGGACTACCAATATAGAGAGAGCACCGATGTGTAGGGGTAGGAGGTAATTGAGGTAGCTACTGTATGTACATATACTGTAGGTAGGGGTAAAGTGACTAGGCAACATGATAGTTAGACAGTAGCCGCAGTGAGTGTTGAAAGTGTGTGTGTGTGTGTGTGTGTGTGTGTGTGTGTCATCAGTATGCATGTGTTATGTGTGTGTGAGCGTATGTAGTGTTTGTGTATACAGTGAATTCGGAAAGTGTTCAGACACCTTGAATTTTTCCACATTTTGTTATGTTATAGCCTTATTCAAAAATGGATTTAATAAAAACATGTCCTCATTAATCTACACATAATACCCCCATAATGACATCACAATACCCCATAATGACACCACAATACCCCATAATGACATCACAATACCCCATAATGACATCACAATACCCCATAATGACATCACAATACCCCATAATGACATCACAATACCCCATAATGACATCACAATACCCCATAATGACAAAGGGAAAACAGGTTTTTAGAAAATGTTGCACATTTATTAAACATAAAAAACAGTCTGTATAAGGTCCCGCTGTTGACAGTGCATGTCAGAGCAAAAACCAAGCCATGTGGTCGAAGGAATTGTCTGTAGAGAAACCGAGACAGGACTGTGGCGAGGCAAAGATCTGGCGAAGGGTACCAAAAAATAAGGGGGGAAAAATGTTATCAATTTTAGAATAAGGCTGTAACGTAACAAAATGTGGGGGTCTGAATACTTTCCGAATGCCCTGTGTGTGTGTGTTGGGGTGTCAGTGGAAGTATGTGTGAGTGTGTGGGTAGAGTTCACTGTGTGGGTAGAGACCAGTGTGTGGGTAGAGTCCAGTGTGTTGGGTAGAGTCCAGTGTGTTGGGTAGAGTCCAGTGTGTGGGTAGAGTCCAGTGTGTTGGGTAGAGTCCAGTGTGTGGGTAGAGTCCAGTGTGTGGGTAGAGTCCAGTGTGTGGGTAGAGACCAGTGTGTTGTAGAGACCAGTGTGTGGGTATAGTCCAGTGTGTGGGTAGAGTCCAGTGTGTGGGTAGAGTCCAGTGTGTTGGGTAGAGTCCAGTGTGTGGGTAGAGTCCAGTGTGTGGGTAGAGTCCACTGTGTGGGTAGAGTCCACTGTGTGGGTAGAATCCAGTGTGTGGGTAGAGTCCAGTGTGTGGGTAGAGTCCAGTGTGTGGGTAGAGTCCAGTGTGTGGGTAGAGCCCGTGTGGGTAGAGTCCAGTGTGTGGGTAGAGTCCAGTGTGTGGGTAGAGTCCAGTGTGTGGGTAGAGTCCAGTGTGTGAGTAGAGTCAATGCAAAAAAGGGTCAATGCAGGTGGTCCAGGCAGCCATTTGATGAGCTATCTAGCAGTCTTGTCTGGCAGTCTTGTCTAGCAGTCTTGTTTAGCAGTCTTGTCTAGCAGTCTTGTCTAGCAGTCTTGTCTAGCAGTCTTGTTTAGCAGTCTTCTCTAGCAGTCTTGTCTAGCAGTCTAATGGCTTGGGGGTAGAAGCTGTTCAGGGTCCTGTTGCTTCCAGACTTGGTGCATTGGTACCGCTTGCTGTGCGGTAGCAAAGAGAACAGTCTATGGCTTTGGTGGCTGGAGTACTTAACCTTTTGGGCCTTCCTCTGACACCGCCTGGTTTAGTCCTGGATGGCAGTGTACTGGGCCAAACTCACCAAGAGGCGCCGTCATGCCGTCTTTACAACTGTGTTGTTGTGTGTGGACCATGTTAATTCCTAAGTGTTGTGTACACCGAGAAACTTGAAGCTCTTGACCCTTCTCCACTACAGGAGAGGTTGTCTTGACCCGCTCTTTCTTGAGGGACAGGTTGTTGACCTGGCATCACATGGCCAGGTCTGACCTCCTCCCTATAGGCCCACCAGTGGCCCGTCAGGAAGTCCAGGATCCAGTTTTAGAGGGAGGTGTTCAGTCCCAGGGTCTTGAGCTTGGTGATGAGCTCAGAGAGGACTATGGTGTGGAACACTGAGCTGTAGTCTATGAACAGAATTCTTACATCCTTTTGTCCAGGTGGGAAAGGGCAGCGTGGAGTGCAATTGAGATGACATCATCTGTGGATCTGTTGGGGCGGTATGTGAACTGGAGTGGGTCTAGGGTGTCTGGGATGATGGTGTTGATGAGAGCCATGAAGAGCCTTTCAAATCATTTCATGGCTTTTAATGAGAGTGCTATGGGGCGACATTCATTTAGGCAGGTTATCTTGGGAGTTTTTGGGCACGTGGTCTGCTTGAAACAAATGTTTTTTTTTCAGACCGGGTCAGGGAGGGGTTAAAAATGTCAGTGAAGACACTTGCCAGCTGGTCAGCGCATGCTCTGAGTACACATCCTGGTTTTCCATCTGGCCCCGCAGCCTTGCGAATGTTAACCTGCTTACTCACATCAGTGATCATTTGTAAATGGACTATGCATAGATAAGACAGCGAGTTGCAGCAGTGTAAAAACAAAGGGGGGTCAATGTAAATAGTCCTGGAGACATTTGATTCATTGTTCAGCAGTCTTATGGCTTGGGGGCTGTTAAGGAGCCTTTGCCTTTTGGTCCTAGACTTGACGCTCTGGTACCGCTAGCCGTGGGGAAGCAGAGAAAACAGTGTATAACTTGGGTGACTGGAGTCTGACAATTTTTTGGCCGTTCCTCTGACACCGCCTAGTATAGAGCATATGAATTGCTTATTGATGTCACCTGTTAAATCCATTTCAATCAATGTAGATGAAGGGGAGGAGACAGGTTAAAGGAGGATTTTAAAGCCTCGAGACAATTGAGACATGGATTGTGTATGTGTGCCATTCAGAGGGTGAACGGGCAAGACTAAAGATTAGGTGTGTTTGAACGGGGTTTTGTAGTCGATGCCAGGCGCACCGGTTTGAGTGTGTCAAGAACTGCAATGCTGCCAGGTTTTTCACACTCAACAGTTTCTCGTGTGTATCAAGAATGGTCCGCCACACAAAGGACATCCAGCCAACTTGACCCAACACTTCCCCATTGTTACTTCAATGAATACAAAATACATACAAAGAATAAGTTATTTTCCAGTGTTTATTAGTTTGTTTCCCTCATGTCTCCTTGGAAGAGCCACTAATCAACATTCCATCAATACATTCCCTAACAACATTCCATCGATACATTCCCTAACAACATTCCATCGATACATTCCCTAGCAACATTCCATCGATACATTCCCTAACAACATTCCATCGATACATTTCCTAACAACATTGCATCGATACATTCCCTAGCAACATTCCATCGATACATTCCCTAACAACATTGCATCGATACATTCCCTAACAACATTCCATCAATACATTCCCTAGCAACATTCCATCGATACATTCCCTAACAACATTGCATCGATACATTCCCTAACAACATTCCAACAATACATTTCCTAACAACATTCCAACAATACATTCCCTAACAACATTCCATCAATACATTCCCCAACAACATTCCATCAATATATTCCCTAACAACATTCCATCAATACATTCCCTAACAACATTCCATCGATACATTCCCTAACAACATTCCATCAATACATTCCCCAACAACATTCCATCAATACATTCCCCAACAACATTCCATCGATACATTCCCTAACAACATTCCATCGATACATTCCCTAGCAACATTCCATCAATACATTCCCCAACAACATTCCATCGATACATTCCCTGACAACATTCCATCGATACATTCTCTAACAACATTCCATCGATACATTCCCCAACAACATTCCATCAATACATTCCCTAACAACATTCCATCGATACATTCCCTAACAACATTCCATCGATACATTCCCTAGCAACATTCCATCAATACATTCCCCAACAACATTCCATCGATACATTCCCTAACAACATTCCAACAATACATTCCCTAACAACATTCCAACAATACATTCCCTAACAACATTCCATCAATACATTCCCTAACAACATTCCATCAATACATTCCCCAACAACATTCCATCAATAGCAACATTCCATCAATACATTCCCAACAACATTCCATCGATACATTCCCAACAACATTCCATCAATACATTCCCTAACAACATTCCATCGATACATTCTCTAACAACATTCCAACAATACATTCCCCAACAACATTCCATTGATAAATTCCCTAACAACATTCCATCGATACATTCCCTAGCAACATTCCATCAATACATTCCCCAACAACATTCCATCGATACATTCCCTAGCAACATTCCATCAATACATTCCCCAACAACATTCCATCGATACATTCCCTGACAACATTCCAACAATACATTCTCTAACAACATTCCAACAATACATTCCCTAACAACATTCCATCAATACATTCCCTAACAACATTCCATCGATACATTCCCCAACAACATTCCATCGATACATTCCCCAATAACTTTCTCCAATGAGCACCTCAAACATCCACTAATAGGCACGTACGTACATGAAATACTATGTTGAACACTTAACAAAACCAAGTGCATCAAATGACGTCTATTTTAAGTCCTTTTGATTGCATTACGCCCTGTGGTGAGAGAGACAAAGGCCTCGTGTATGTGAAAACAACTTTTTGTCTGTTTTTTCATGTTAACTTCTATAAGTGTAGGGACCCGGGTCGAGAGGAACCTAGTGAATGGGAGCCTTTCTTCCCATTCACTGTATCCAGGAGACCACGGAACAGGAATTCCTCAATGTGAGGTCACTCATAGAAAAGGGTCTGATGTCTATGTAAATGTCAAATCATTTTTTTTATTTCCAAAAAATGTCAAAATCATTTTTTTGCTTTGTCATTATGTCATTATTTTTTGCTTTGTCAATGTGTTGATTTATGAACTACATTTTTTTCAATCACCAATGTTAGTTAGAATAAGGCTGTAATGTAACAAAATGTGGAAAAAGTCAAGGGGTCTGAATACTTTACGAATGCACTGTACATGTGCCAGGCTTGTAGCTTCATACCCAAGAAGACTAGAGGCTGTAATCACTGCCAAAGGTGCTTCAACAAAGTACTGAGTAAAGGGTCTGAATATTTATCTAAATGTGATATTTCCATTTTTTTTTAAATATATTAATTTTTAATACATTTGCAAACATTAAAAAAAAACAGTTTTGCTTTGTCATTATGGGTATTGTGTGTAGATTGATACATTTTAGAATAAGGCATAACAAAATGTGGAAAAAGTCAAGAGGTCTGAATACTTCTGAATGTGTGTGTAAATTTAAATGTAAACGCTGGCAGTGTGGTCAGCATTTTACGCTCCAAAATCCCTTAATGCCAAAGAAAGATGAATTCATTTGACCTGAAGACCTGAAGTATCGGCCCTGCTGAGCCTCATGACCCCTCTTACCTCTAGATTACCATTCAGAAGAGAGAAAATGCAACATTTACGTCTCTCAACCAAACAAACCCACTCTTTAGCAGATCTATGAGACGTCCGTTGTATACTTTAATCCCTAATCCATGGAAATATCCAGCAGCATGTGGTTAAATTAAAACAATTATTCTTCACACTAATCCCAGGAAGTTAGCTTTGTTTTCCTTAGAGGACAATAGCAGCACACCACTCAACACACACACAGATTATCAACCCATGACAGATTGAAGTAGGTGTTATCAAGGTCCACAGTAATAATACTGAAATAGTGTGGTTTTAATTAACATAATCTGTCTCCCTTTGTTTTTATTCGATTATTTTCTAATCCTGGGTGACACTTTGGAATAATGACCGACTGTTCTGCAGCTCAGTGAAGAAGAGATAGACCAGCCCACACGCTATCTGCTTCATCTATGGAGTCAGCAATGATAAACTAGTGAGAGAGAGAGAGAGAGAGAGAGATCTGACTTGGCTGTGACATCATCTATCGTAGATATACTGTAGCCCCCCCAAAAGCCATTTTTACACAAACTAGCCCTTTGTGTAGCCTAGCCCTGACCTTGCCTTGCATGTTGCCTTGCTTGTGTCAAATCTGAATTGTGTACAGTGTATAAACTAATGATTTATATATACACTTGATGACTGACAGGGGGCACTATTTTGAAGCCACAGCACCTCTATCTTGGCACTCCCAAAACACCATTGTACACTGGTGGGGAAGCTATAGTGTACCACAGTATGAGTCAAAATACCCATAAAACTTAGCGGTTAAACAGAGAAATGGTTCCAATTGTTTTTCTACTATTCATTCATTTTTCCTAAAGGGGATTTTTTTAGAAACACTTAAAATAAGGGCTGAGTTTTGTGTAGGTTTACCTTGGCGAGATGTTTTGACAACAGTGTAAATCTCTCTCGAACAAGGTGATTTATATCAATATATATGCCTGTATCCCCCCCAAAATGCTAATTAGCTGCTAATGTGGCTATCATACAGAACTACAAACGCCTTGATGCTATGAATGAGACTGCCAAATCCAGGCAATGGTAAGAATCTCTGGATTAACTATCTAAAGTTAACTACATTTTGTAATTCATAAAATGGCAAAATGTCCTTAAATTGACAATTCTGTGAACTGTCTTGGGCAAGTTCGAAATTGACACAATATCAGTTAGCAAAGGTGTCAGCTAGAGATGACATGCAGGAGCTTGCAGGGATTTGTAGTTTTGCGTAATGTATACTTTGATGCTAATTAGCATGTTCGATTCGGTGAGTAAATAGAACCGAATATATTGATAAAAGTCACCTTGTTCGAGACAGATTTACATGGTTATCAAAACCTCATGCCAGGGTAAACCTACACAAAACACAGCCCTTATTTTAAATGTTTTGAAAATCCCCTATAGGAGAAATGAATGGTGGAAAAACGACTGGAACCATTTCCCTATTTAACCACTAGGTTTTATGGGCATTATGACATGTCCACTGTGGGGCCCTCTAGAAATGCATTTATTATTGTCTACATTTGTTTTTTCCACATTTAGTCTATTATTACAGACACCTTAAAGCATACTTTGAAATTATATTTTGTGAGGTAAACATACATTTAAAAAAAAATTAAAAACTTAAATACATGTAAGTTTGTCCTTGAAAATGTTTCTTGAAATACTGCAGAACTCCATTCATTCCTATTGGACAGGAAGAGGCGCAGCGAGAGGGGTTTTCTACGCCCAAAATCTATCCATGAAAATAAACCAACAAAGTGAGCCACTTTTTGTTTGCAGGTCAAAGAGAGAGTGTCGAATTTGGATTGAATCGCTAATTTGCTACGTGAGGCTTTTTTAATCGAATATACATGTTTGAATAATTAGGTTGTTATGAATGTACTGATATAAGTGGACGCACGTGGCATTTCGTAAATAAAAAAATACTATCTTAGTTGTGTCTTGTTTTCATAGAGATAGATAGATGGATACATGGATATAATCTGTTTTAGCATGGACTTTTGCCATTGAGGGCTTCCACCATTTTAAAGTAGTCAACTGGGTGGGGATTACTATCAGTTGGGAGCAATCAGCCAATGAAGAAAAACATTGACTACTTTTATAAGGAGATAGCCTCAATGGCACTGCCCATGCTGTCAAAGATGCTCTAATGTCTAAACGGTGGCTTCAAAACCTCTCATTGGCCATTATTAGATAGCATCAGCAATTCCAGGATGTATATATATCATTGGTAGAAAGTAGAAAACCCAGCGCTACAGTAAAAACACTGGTAGAAACAAGCCATTGATTCAAGGCATACTCTGTCGCATTTACAAAACGAGTCCATCACACTAATCTTGTTTTGTAGGTCTAGCCTATGTCTTTATCAACACACTGTTGTCACTGGAAGCCAGTGCTATATTCTAATCTATGTTGACTGCAGATGAGGCTGGTGGGAGAAGCTATAGGAGGGTGGGTTTATTTTAATTAATGAAATGGAATTAATGATAAGGAGACAAACATTTTTTATTTATCTCACCTTTATTTAACCAGGTAGGCCAGTTGAGAACAAGTTCTCATTTACAACCGCGACCTGGCTAAGATAAAGCAAAGCAGTTCGACACATTCAACAACAAAGAGTTACACATGGAGTAAACAAACATACAGTCAATAATGTAGTAGAAAAACAAGTCTATATACAATGTGTGCAAATGAGGTGAGATAAGGGAGGTAAGGCAATAAATAGGCCATGGTGCAGAAGTAATTACAATATAGCAATTAAACACTGGAATGGTAGATGTGCAGTAGATGAATGTGCAAAGTAGAAATACTGGGGTGCAAAGGAGCAAGATAAATAAATAAATACAGTAGGGGATGAGGTAGTTGTTTGGGCTATTTACAGATGTACAGGTGCAGTGATCTGTGAGCTGCTCTGACAGCTGATGCTTAAAGCTAGTGAGGGAGATATGAGTCTCCAGTTTCAGTGATTTTTTTTGTTCGTTCCAGTCATTGGCAGCAGAGAACTGGAAGGAGAGGCGGCCAAAAGAGGAAGTGGCTTTGGGGGTGACCAGTGAGATATACTTGCTGGAGCGCGTGCTACGGGTGGGCGCTGCTATGGTAACCAGTAAACTGAGATAAGGCGGGGCTTTACCTAGCAGGGTCTTGTAGATGACCTGGAGCCAGTGGGTTTGGCGACGAGTATGAAGCGAGGGTCAGCCAACGAGAGCGTACAGGTCGCAGTGGTGGGTAGTATATGGGGCTTTGGTGGCAAAATGGATGGCACTGTGATAGACTGCATCCATTTTGAAGAGTAGAGTGTTGGAGGCTATTTTGTAAATGACATCGATGAAGTCGAGGATCGGTAGCATGTTCAGTTTTACGAGGGTATGTTTGGTAGCATGAGTGAAGGATGCTTTGTTGCAAAATAGGAAGCCAATTCTATATTTCATTTTGGATTCTAGATGCTTAATGTGAGTCTGGAAGGAGAGTTTACAGTCTAACAAGACACCTAGGTATTTGTAGTTGTCTACATATTCTAAGTCAGAACCGTCCAGAGTAGTGATGCTGGACAGGTGGGCAGGTGCAGGCAGCGATCGGTTGAAGAGCATGCATTTAGTTTTACTTGTATTTATTAAGAGCAGTTGGAGGCCACGGAAGGAGAGTTGTATGGCATTGAAGCTCGTCTGGAGGGTAGTTAACACAGTGTCTAAATGTAACGGATGTGAAATGGCTAGCTAGTTAGCGGTGGTGCGCGCTAATAGCTTTTCAATCGGTTATGTCACTTGCTCTGAGACCTTGAAGTAGTGGTTCCCATTGCTCTGCAAGGGTCGCGGCTTTTGTGGAGCGATGGGTAATGATGCTTCGTGGGTGTCAGTTGTTGATGTGTGCAGAGGGTCCCTGGTTCAAGCCCGGGTATGGGCGAGGGGACGGACTAAAGTTATACTGTTACATTGATGCTGTTGACCCGGATCACTGGTTGCTGCAGAAAAGGAGGAGGTCAAAAGGGGGGTGGATGTGAAACGGCTAGCTAGTTAGCGGCGGTGGTGCGCGCGAATAGCATTTCAATCGGTGACATCACTTGCTCTGAGACCTTGAAGTAGTGGTTCCCCTTGTTCTGCAAGGGCCATGGCTTTTGTGGAGCGATGGGTAATGATGCTTCGTGGGTGACTGTTGTTGATGTGTGCAGAGGGTCCCTGGTTCGAGCGAGGGGACGGACTAAAGTTATACTGTTACATAAAGAAGGGGCAGAAGTATACAGAACGGTGTCGTCTGCGTAGAGGTGGATCAGAGACTCACCAGCAGCAAGAGCGACATTATTGATGTATACAGAGAAGAGAGTCGGTCCAAGAATTGAACCCTGTGGCACCCCCGTAGAGACTGCCAGAGGTCCGGACAACAGGCCCTCCGATTTGACACACTGAATCGGAGAAGTAGTTGGTGAAACATGTGGTTTCCGTGTGTTTGATACTGTTCCATTTATACCTGGGGTGGGTATAAACCCTCCCCAGGTATAAACCCTCCCCAGGTATAAAAACCTCCCCAGATATAAACCCTCCCCAGGTATAAAACCCTCCCCATTATTATTCCGGCGCCGACAGAGATGGCCGCCTCGCTTCGCGTTCCTAGGAAACTATGCAGTTTTTTGTTTTTTTACGTGTTATTTCTTACATTAGTACCCCAGGTCATCTTAGGTTTCATTACATACAGTCGAGAAGAACTACTGAATATAAGATCAGCGTCAACTCACCATCAGTACGACCAAGAATATGTTTTTCGCGACACGGATCCTGTGTTCTGCCTTACAAACAGGACAACGGAGTGGATTCCATGCAGCGAACCAAAAAAACGACTCCGAAAAAGAAGGAAACGAGGCGGTCTTCTGGTCAGACTCCGGAGACGGGCACACCGTGCACCACTCCCTAGCATTCTTCTTGCCAATGTCCAGTCTCTTGACAACAAGGTTGATGAAATCCGAGCAAGGGTAGCATTCCAGAGGGACATCAGAGACTGTAACGTTCTTTGCTTCACGGAAACATGGCTCACTGGAGAGACGCTATCCGAGGCGGTGCAGCCAACGGGTTTCTCCACGCATCGCGCCGACAGAAACAAACATCTTTCTGGTAAGAAGAGGGGCGGGGGCGTATGCCTTATGGCTAACGTGACATGGTGTGATGAAAGAAACATACAGGAACTCAAATCCTTCTGTTCACCTGATTTAGAATTCCTCACAATCAAATGTAGACCGCATTATCTACCAAGAGAATTCTCTTCGATTATAATCACAGCCGTATATACCCCCCCCCCCCCAAGCAGACACATCGATGGCTCTGAACAAACTTTATTTAACTCTCTGCAAACTGGAAACCATTTATCCGGAGGCTGCATTCATTGTAGCTGGGGATTTTAATAAGGCTAATCTGAAAACAAGACTCCCTAAATTTTATCAGCATATCGATTGCGCAACCAGGGGTGGAAAGACCTTGGATCATTGTTACTCTAACTTCCGCGATGCATATAAGGCCCTGCCCCGCCCCCCTTTCGGAAAAGCTGACTACGACTCCATTTTGTTGATCCCTGCCTACAGACAGAAACTAAAACAAGAGGCTCCCACGCTGAGGTCTGTCCAACGCTGGTCCGACCAAGCTGACTCCACACTCCAAGACGGCTTCCATCACGTGGACTGGGATATGTTTCGTATTGCGTCAGATAACAATATTGACGAATACGCTGATTCGGTGTGCGAGTTCATTAGAACGTGCGTTGAAGATGTCGTTCCCATAGCAACGATTAAAACATTCCCTAACCAGAAACCGTGGATTGATGGCAGCATTCGCGTGAAACTGAAAGCGCGAACCACTGCTTTTAATCAGGGCAAGGTGACCGGAAACATGACCGAATACAAACAGTGCAGCTATTCCCTCCGCAAGGCTATCAAACAAGCTAAGCGTCAGTACAGAGACAAAGTAGAATCTCAATTCAACGGCTCAGACACAAGAGGCATGTGGCAGGGTCTACAGTCAATCACGGACTACAGGAAGAAATCCAGCCCAGTCACGGACCAGGACGTCTTGCTCCCAGGCAGACTAAATAACTTTTTTGCCCGCTTTGAGGACAATACAGTGCCACTGACACGGCCTGCAACGAAAACATGCGGTCTCTCCTTCACTGCAGCCGAGGTGAGTAAGACATTTAAACGTGTTAACCCTCGCAAGGCTGCAGGCCCAGACGGCATCCCCAGCCGCGCCCTCAGAGCATGCGCAGACCAGCTGGCCGGTGTGTTTACGGACATATTCAATCAATCCCTATACCAGTCTGCTGTTCCCACATGCTTCAAGAGGGCCACCATTGTTCCTGTTCCCAAGAAAGCTAAGGTAACTGAGCTAAACGACTACCGCCCGTAGCACTCACATCCGTCATCATGAAGTGCTTTGAGAGACTAGTCAAGGACCATATCACCTCCACCCTACCTGACACCCTAGACCCACTCCAATTTGCTTACCGCCCAAATAGGTCCACAGACGATGCAATCTCAACCACACTGCACACTGCCCTAACCCATCTGGACAAGAGGAATACCTATGTGAGAATGCTGTTCATCGACTACAGCTCGGCATTCAACACCATAGTACCCTCCAAGCTCGTCATCAAGCTCGAGACCCTGGGTCTCGACCCCGCCCTGTGCAACTGGGTACTGGACTTCCTGACGGGCCGCCCCCAGGTGGTGAGGGTAGGCAACAACATCTCCTCCCCGCTGATCCTCAACACTGGGGCCCCACAAGGGTGCGTTCTGAGCCCTCTCCTGTACTCCCTGTTCACCTACGACTGCGTGGCCACGCACGCCTCCAACTCAATCATCAAGTTTGCGGACGACACAACAGTGGTAGGCTTGATTACCAACAATGACGAGACGGCCTACAGGGAGGAGGTGAGGGCCCTCGGAGTGTGGTGTCAGGAAAATAACCTCACACTCAACGTCAACAAAACTAAGGAGATGATTGTGGACTTCAGGAAACAGCAGAGGGAACACCCCTATCCACATCGATGGAACAGTAGTGGAGACGGTAGCAAGTTTTAAGTTCCTCGGCATACACATCACAGACAAACTGAATTGGTCCACTCACACAGACAGCATCGTGAAGAAGGCGCAGCAGCGCCTCTTCAACCTCAGGAGGCTGAAGAAATTTGGCTTGTCACCAAAAGCACTCACAAACTTCTACAGATGCACAATCGAGAGCATCCTGGCGGGCTGTATCACCGCCTGGTACGGCAACTGCTCCGCCCTCAACCGTAAGGCTCTCCAGAGGGTAGTGAGGTCTGCACAACGCATCACCGGGGGCAAACTACCTGCCCTCCAGGACACCTACACCACCCGATGTTACAGGAAGGCCATAAAGATCATCAAGGACATCAACCACCCGAGCCACTGCCTGTTCACCCCGCTGTCATCCAGAAGGCGAGGTCAGTACAGGTGCATCAAAGCTGGGACCGAGAGACTGAAAAACAGCTTCTATCTCAAGGCCATCAGACTGTTAAACAGCCACCACTAACATTGAGTGGCTGCTGCCAACACACTGACACTGACACTGATTCAACTCCAGCCACTTTAAGAATGGGAATTGATGTAAATATATCACTAGCCACTTTAAACAATGCTACCTTATATAATGTTTACATACCCTACATTATTCATCTCATATGCATACGTATATACTGTACTCTATATCATCGACTGCATCCTTATGTAATACATGTATCACTAGCCACTTTAACTATGCCACTTTGTTTACATACTCATCTCATATGTATATACTGTACTCGATATCAGCTACTGTATCTTGCCTATGCTGCTCTGTACCATCACTCATTCATGTATCCTTATGTACATATTCTTTATCCCCTTACACTGTGTATAAGACAGTAGTTTTGGAATTGTTAGTTAGATTACTTGTTGGTTATTACTGCATTGTCGGAGCTAGAAGCACAAGCATTTCGCTACACTCGCATTAACATCTGCTAACCATGTGTATGTGACAAATAAAATTTGATTTGATTTGAACCCTCCCCAGGTATAAACCCTCCCCAGGTATAAAACCCTCCCCAGGTATAAAACCCTCCCCAGGTATAAAACCCTCCCCAGGTATAAACCCTCCACAGGTATAAAACCCTCCCCAGGTATAAAACCCTCCCCAGGTATAAACCCTCCCCAGGTATAAAACCCTCCCCAGGTATAAACCCTCCCCAGGTATAAAACCCTCCCCAGGTATAAACCCTCCCCAGGTATAAACCCTCCCCAGGTATAAACCCTCCCCAGGTATAAAACCCTCCCCAGGTATAAACCCTCAGCCCTTGAATTACGTTTTACATCATAACATCCAAATATCCCAAACGAGGGAGTGATGATCAGAGAGACCAAGTCCACTTTGCACATGTTTGGACCTATCTACTTGCCATTGTTTTCAAAGACACCTTTCTGTCTGCAGTCCAAACACGTTATTCTTTTACCCTCTCAGCCCTTTCGCTAGTCAATTTCCCTTGGTGGAATCACAATTTCCCTTGGTGGAATCACAATTTCCCTTGGTGGAATCACCGGATGCAGTTTGAACGCCATCTTAAGTGGAGGTCCAATTCACGAACGTAAACCCCTAGACCCCAGATTAAAGTAGTAAAACAGAAAGCAATATTTACCTATTACAAGTAATTTCGGTACCATTAGCTAAATTAAGGCCTACCAGTGAACAGCTGAGATGTCAAAGCACCATCAGTGCAAAGTGAAAGCAACGGGGTGATGTTGTTGTTGTTGATGGCATATCATCCGTTTGTAATTCTGGCACCATAATGTTTCCAATAACTTTCCTTTGATTTGAACTGAAAAGAAACGCTAAAACTACAGAAAAACTTAAAATGCATTTGGAGGTATTCATGGCCTTACAGCATACATGGCCAGTGTAGCTGGCTGCTGTTGTTGCCAGAGCAACGGGACGGGTCCCCATCCTTTGCCAATCAGCGTTCGTTTCCTTCCTGCTCATCGCGAGAGCTTTGTACTGTGTTTGATTGAAGAGTTGCAGTGACCTCATCCCTCCAGCAGCTGCTGCGACGAGGACCTCTTTTCCTGCAACTTTTTGTATGAACTTCGAAGTTGAACAATCGCAAAAGGAAGCAGACACTTGGAGTAAGCGGGAACATTGCATAAGAAAAGATAATAATACTATTTTGTTGACGTTTTCGTGGAGTAAATCTAAAAAGTCGACTCGCACTTTTTAAAATATTTTTCGTGGCCAAACATTGTGATAGCAGTTTTCCCTGGAATCTGTGTCTTACAACCGCGGAGGTGGGGAGAAGAAAGGTGAGTTTTCTGCTACGCTTTGATTCATATAAGAGTATATAGCATGCCACGATGCACTGTGGCGAACAGGAGGAGATATTCAGAAAACTGACGGATGTAAACGTGCTGTTTGGGCTATTCAACTAACTAAGCTAAATGTAGATCAAATTACTTTGTAAAGGTAGATAAACAGTTATAGGTAGATACAATACACGTTAGCTTGTGAGGAGAGGCTGAAAATTGGAAGTGGTGAGTTCAGATACGATGAAAGGTGATGGTGCAAGGTGTACGAGCGAGAGTAATGTTAGTAAATGTTGTTTTATATATTCCGTTGCTTCCTCAATGTCACAATCTCGATCGAAGACCTACTGATGCGGCTACCATTTTCACCTCGCTCTTGAAGCACAACGTTGCACATTTTGAATCGGGTAGAATAATCTGATTTTCTAGCATGGTTACCCTTGACATCTCTCGCTCCCTCTCCTTCTCTTCACAACAAGATGAGCACACGCTACTGCTGGCTATATTGAACCAGTTGTCCCCTTGGTTTGTGAACCATGGCATGTGGGGGCAATTTGATATTGTTTAGCTCAGGGGTCTCCAACCTTTTCTAGCATGACAGTTAAACATTTCGCGAGCTTCACATGATCTTTTCTAGCTTTCAAAGAGGGCACGTCTCTACTCCTCCCCTCTGCAGCTCTTCCCCAGGTCCTTAGTGTACAAGAGAAAGTAGTGCACTATTGTCAATATACCTGCTAATGGTTAATACAATCTGTGATCCCCAAACATAAAATAAAAATATTTTCTATTTTTCCAAAATGTTTTTCAGTTTTATTTAGCCTCGTTTTATATATATATTTGGTTTTTCACTCAAAATTACAATTGTTAATAGACAAAATAGGATGTTCTGAGTCTGTCAATGATTGCATCACATCAGAAGACAACATTTTTAGGTCTGGAAGAAAATTAACAAATTTAGATTTCAGTGTAATTCCACTTTAATTGAGCATCTGGCCCTTTAATTACACCTAGTGTGCCATCTAATGTACTGGTCTAGCATGGTTCTGTACTTCTGCTGCTCATTTAATGGCAAATAACAAATAATGGATACAAATGATATACTTACTCATGATATACTTCTGCCAGGTAAGTCTACTTTGCAGTTAACATTTAATTGACAAGGTTTTAGGGGGAAGGTATTTCTATCATCCCACAAGACGGTTATCACATCAACTGCTAGTGATCGGCATTTCTAGTCTTTTCTGTGAGCTGGATCATTTGGCTCCCAAACAGCTCTTTGTTCAGTAATGCTTAGAAATGGAATTAAAACCATAAAAAGGTCACTAATTTAAAGCCTTAAACGTTGCCTACTATTATCTCAGATTGTGAAATGTGAGTCCAAATACATTTTTTCCAGACCTTAAATAATAATATTTAACCTTTTTAACTAGGCAGTTATGAACACATTCTTATTTTATAATGACAGCCTACCCCCGGCCAAACCCTCTCTTAACCTGGCCAAACCCTCTCTTAACCTGGCCAAACCCTCTCTTAACCTGGCCAAACCCTCTCTTGGCCAAAAGCCTGGCCAAACCCTCCCTTAACCCGGCCAAACCCTCCCTTAACCCGGCCAAAACCTCCCTTAACCCGGCCAAAACCTCCCTTAACCCGGCCAAAACCTCCCTTACCCCGGCCAAAACCTCCCTTAACCCGGACGACACTGGGCCAATGGTGAGGCGCCCTATGGGACTCCCGATCACGGCTGGTTGAACCAGGGTCTGTAGTGACATCTCTAGCATTGAGATGCAGTGCCTTAGACCGCTGCTCCACAGATGTTCTGCAAAAGAAAGGAAGACTATTTAACTCATTGAAATAATGTGTGTGGAACAATGAGTCTCTCCTCACTATCGTTCCTGAGGAATTACCACCTTCAGATAATGTTTTTATAAATAAAATAAAATTTATTTATATAGCCCTTCGTACATCAGCTGATATCTCAAAGTGCTGTACAGAAACCCAGCCTAAAACCCCAAACAGCAAGCAATGCAGGTGTAGAAGCATGTTGGCTAGGAAAAACTCTCTAGAAAGGCCAAAACCTAGGAAGAAACCTAGAGAGGAACCAGGCTATGTGGGGTGGCCAGTCCTCTTCTGGCTGTGCCGGGTCGAGATTATAACAGAACATAGCCAAGATGTTCAAATGTTCATAAATGACCAGCATGGTCCAATAATAATAAGGCAGAACAGTTGAAACTGGAGCAGCAGCACAGCCAGGTGGACTGGGGACAGCCAGGAGTCATCATGTCAGGTAGTCCTGGGGCATGGTCCTAGGGCTCAGGTCCTCCGAGAGTGAGAAAGAAAGAGAGAATTAGAGAGAGCACACTTAAATTCACACAGGACACCGAATAGGACAGGAGAAGTACTCCAGATATAACAAACTGACCTTTTATAAGATAATTGATGTCTGGAGCTCAACAAGCAATAATAAGAGTATACAAATCAGGAAGACAAATGAAAAAATCTTGGCACACCTGTATTTGGGGAGTTTCCCCCATTCTTCTCTACAGATCCTCTCACGCTCTGTCAGGTTTTAGGGGGAGCGTCACTGCACAGCTATTTTCAGGTCTCTCCAGAGATGTTAGATCGGATTCAATTTCGGGCTCTGGCAGGGCTACTCAAGGACATTCAGACTTGTCCTGAAACCACTCCTGCGCTGTCTTAGTTGTGTGCTTAGGGTCGTTGTCCTGTTGGAAGGTCAACCTTTGCCCCCAGTCTGAAGGTTTTCATCAATAATCTCTCTGTACTTTGCTCCATTCATCTTTCCCTCGATCCTGACTAGTCTCCCAGTCCCTGCTGCTAAAGAACATCCCCACAGCATGATGCTGCCACCATCACCATGCTTCACTGTAGGGATGGTGCCTGGTTTCCTCCTGATGTGACACTTCTCATTCAGGCCAAGGAATTCAATCTTGGTTTCATCAGACCAGAGAATCTTGTTTCTCATGGTCTGAGAATCCTTTAGGTGCCTTTTGGCAAACTCCAACAGGTTGTCGTGCCTTGTACTGATGAGTGGCTTTTTTTTTGTCAATGGAGGCCAGATGCTCGCTGGCTTCCCTTGCCTTCAAAGCTACGAGGTGGCAACTCTTTTTTCTCCCGACAGAATCAGATTGTCGCTCTACGTGTCGGCCATCTGAGGGGCCACTGATTCCCTCGCTCTCCTGAGAGATACATTCAACCTCTTGTGAAGCTAGTGGAGATCAATACAAAGGAGGGTAGAGGAGCAATCATTGGATGAGTAGTTTGTGAGCTGAACAGATGCTGTTAGATTACAATATTTATACTTTTTTTCTGACCATTCAGAACAGTGTAAACAACACAAAGAAGTGTACCAGAGAGTCCGTTGTAACGGAGATAAAAAAAACAAACATTATATGCAGCCTTTATTACAGCAGATTAAACCGTTGCATGCGATTTGTGAATTGCGGTTTATTTATTGTTTACACTAATTATTCAAAACTCCCTTTTTTTGTTATTTAATTTTAAAACTAAAATGCTTGATTGCTTTTCAAAGCATGAATGTCTCATATGCTGTGTGATGGCACAAACTAATGAATGATTGATACAGTAGCCTATATATTAAAATATAAACCTAAGTAAATTATGGTATTAAGACTAAACAGGACGTGCTCTTAGGCCTACAGCTCAATGGTGGTTATACGAGGCTGCTATACGAATCATACTAATGATAACAACTTTACTTATTATTATAAGGATGATCATAATAATTGTAATAATAACAATAAGAAAGAGTACAGTAGTGAGAGCTGTGTGTATGACAAACAGGTGCTGTTGGATTATGATATTATCTTTCTGCCTGTTTGGAACAGTGTTAACAACACTAAATAAATGATAAGTAGTGTCAGTGTATTCTAACGGAAAAAACAAATTGTAAATGTTTTACCTCATAGCAAAGATTTAAAAAAAGACAAATCTGTGAAATTGTTTTATCTGACATTTTGTCGTTGCGTGAGGCTTGGTGCTTACGGAATCAGTAGGCTATTAAACAAACACTCAAACAGGCAACAGACCCAAGATCTGCCTTACATCTGTATATACACAGTACCAGTCAAAAGTTTGGAAACACCTTCTCATTCAAGGTTTTCCCGGCACACGTTAGGTCCCTTGATACCAATTGAGCAACGTTTCCATGCACCAAATAGGGGCTGTTCGGGAGGGAGGGAGGGAGGGAGGGAGGAGGGGGAGGGAGGGAGGGAGGGAGGGAGGAGGGAGGAGGGAGGGAGGGAGGGAGGGAGGGAGGGAGGGGGACCCGACCCGACCGAGCTTTACTAGATGAATACCTAATAAACTGGCCACTGAGTCTGTGTTGCACTTTTGGAATAATTGCGTCCCGTCTGTTTTCCACTTCAGATACTTTGCAAACTACTAGTGCCATTTTAAAATGTGTCATCCTTTAACCCTCTTAAACACAGACCGGTTCCACACTGAAAATATGCAAAACATTAGTTTGATAAAGACAAAAAAAAAAGTGTTTTCATCAGAATCATTAAGCATAATCCTCAGCAAACAGATGTTGTGGCTGTGATTTGTCACCAAGCAGTGTTCATTGTAGAAATGTTCATCCATTTTGGAAAATTCCAAACTGTAAAAAAATAACCATAAAATATCTGTCTTGACTGTGATAACGGCTCGGGGAAATAAGAGCATCTTGTCTGCTAAGATAACAAAACAAGGCTATACCAACGCAGCCATATGCTTCTACAAGCAAGTTCCTCTGCTGTGGTTACTGCCTTTTTGATCATTCTGTTCCATTATAAAACCAGTTGATAGTACAGATTGTGTTCCATCATATAATTTAAACAGTTGATATTACAGATTGTGTTCCATGATATAATATAACCAGTTGATATTTACAGATTGTGTTCCATGATATAATATAACCAGTTGATGGTACAGATTGTGTTCCATCATATAACCAGTTGATATTACAGATTGTGTTCCATCATATAACCAGTTGATGGTACAGATTGTGTTCCATGATATAATATAACCAGTTGATATTTACAGATTGTGTTCCATGATATAATATAACCAGTTGATGGTACAGATTGTGTTCCATGATATAATATAACCAGTTGATGGTACAGATTGTGTTCCATCATATAACCAGTTGATATTTACAGATTGTGTTCCATCATATAACCAGTTGATGGTACAGATTGTGTTCCATGATATAATATAACCAGTTGATGGTACAGATTGTGTTCCATGATATATTGTGTTCCATATAACCAGTTGATAGTACAGATTGTGTTCCATGATATAATATAACCAGTTGATAGTACAGATTGTGTTCCATCATATAACCAGTTGATGGTACAGATTGTGTTCCATCATATAACCAGTTGATGGTACAGATTGTGTTCCATCATATAACCAGTTGATAGTACAGATTGTGTTCCATCATATAACCAGTTGATGGTACAGATTGTGTTCCATGATATAATATAACCAGTTGATGTTTACAGATTGTGTTCCATCATATAACCAGTTGATGGTACAGATTGTGTTCCATGATATAATATAACCAGTTGATGTTTACAGATTGTGTTCCATCATATAACCAGTTGATGGTACAGATTGTGTTCCATGATATAATATAACCAGTTGATGGTACAGATTGTGTTCCATCATATAACCAGTTGATAGTACAGATTGTGTTCCATGATATAATATAACCAGTTGATAGTACAGATTGTGTTCCATAATATAACCAGTTGATGTTTACAGATTGTGTTCCATGATATAATATAACCAGTTGATGGTACAGATTGTGTTCCATGATATAATATAACCAGTTGATGGTACAGATTGTGTTCCATGATATAATATAACCAGTTGATGTTACAGATTGTGTTCCATCATATAACCAGTTGATAGTACAGATTGTGTTCCATGATATAATATAACCAGTTGATAGTACAGATTGTGTTCCATCATATAACCAGTTGATAGTACAGATTGTGTTCCATCATATAACCAGTTGATAGTACAGATTGTGTTCCATCATATAACCAGTTGATAGTACAGATTGTGTTCCATCATATAACCAGTTGATAGTACAGATTGTGTTCCATCATATAATATAACCAGTTGATGGTACAGATTGTGTTCCATGATATAATATAACCAGTTGATGGTACAGATTGTGTTCCATGATATAATATAACCAGTTGATGGTACAGATTGTGTTCCATGATATAATATAACCAGTTGATAGTTACAGATTGTGTTCCATGATATAATATAACCAGTTGATGGTACAGATTGTGTTCCATGATATAATATAACCAGTTGATGGTACAGATTGTGTTCCATGATATAATATAACCAGTTGATATTTACAGATTGTGTTCCATGATATAATATAACCAGTTGATAGTACAGATTGTGTTCCATAATATAACCAGTTGATAGTACAGATTGTGTTCCATATAATATAACCAGTTGATAGTACAGATTGTGTTCCATCATATAACCAGTTGATAGTACAGATTGTGTTCCATCATATAACCAGTTGATGGTACAGATTGTATTCCATCATATAACCAGTTGATAGTACAGATTGTGTTCCATGATATAATATAACCAGTTGATAGTACAGATTGTGTTCCATCATATAACCAGTTGATAGTACAGATTGTGTTCCATGATATAATATAGCCAGTGGTTAGATGCGTTGGACTAGTAATTGTGTTCCATGATATAATATAACCAGTTGATGGTACAAATTGTGTTCCAGATGATATAATATAACCAGTTGATAGTACAGATTGTGTTCCATCATATAACCAGTTGATAGTACAGATTGTGTTCCATAATATAACCAGTTGATAGTTCAGATTGTGTTCCATCATATAACCAGTTGATAGTTCAGATTGTGTTCCATCATATAACCAGTTGATAGTACAGATTGTGTTCCATCATATAACCAGTTGATAGTACAGATTGTGTTCCATCATATAACCAGTTGATAGTTCAGATTGTGTTCCATCATATAACCAGTTGATAGTTCAGATTGTGTTCCATCATATAACCAGTTGATATTACGGTTTCAATAAATTAGTCTTAAATGTCACTTGTTTTTTTTAATTGACTGAATATTAAGGCTGTCCCCAACAAAAAATAAATAAATATTGGTCGACCGAGAGTCGTCTGTTCTTTTGACCAATCGTTTAGACACACCCTTTAAAAAAAAATATATATATATGTAGGCTACCCTGCCTGATGCTTTAAGCACTGCGATTTAAACACACAGATTACTAAAGAAGGAGATCAGTATAGCCTAACAAGAAGAAAAACAACCTAGTCTGTCCCTCCCATTGCTTCTGTCCGTGGCAGATTCAGCCATTACACTCCTGTAGTCGCCGGGAATTGGCTTCACCAGTGGTGGGCAACCTTTTCCCATTTGGAGTGTCAATTTATGGTACCATTTCTACTGATCTGCGTGCCATTTATGGTTTTCATGTGCACATTTTCGTGGAATAGTTTCATTTCATTTATAATAATGTCTTCATATCTCAAAATCAATGTCATGTGGGTAATCCAAAATTATATCTAAATGATTCAAATCTAAAAGTAACTATTATATTTCCAATATGTAAAAAAAAAAATTGCCTACATTAAAGCCAACAAATATCATTGCATGACGAAAATATCAGGATCAAAAATAAATATCCTATAAATCACATTGGCTGTGCATGGCCTGTCTGCAACGGACTTGAAACATTGTGTCAGCTATTAACTTGGGCCCTGCTAGCTAACTTGCAACATTGTATCAAGTATTCTGGGCCCTTAGTTTCCTGCAGAGTAGGCCGTCTGCCAAGGAGAGTAGGCCGTCTGCCAAGGAGAGTAGGCCGTCTGCCAAGGCCGTCTGCCAAGGAGAGTAGGCCGTCTGCCAAGGAGAGTAGGCCATCTGCCAAGGAGAGTAGGCTATTTACACAGGGATAAGAAGTAATCAGGTAGTATGACGTTTCCACTGGATCGGAGCAGGAGTGGTCATCCAAGGGGATATGATTTCAATGGGCCACGTTGAGGAACTATTGTCATTCTCAATGGATGTGAAAACACTTTGTTTACTGTTTTGAGGTGTAGAAAAAATGGACTTTGAGAAGCTCCACAGTGATGTTGAGTTAAGACGATCAGAAATAGTATCAGAACCCCAAATAGGCACATGTATAAGGCTACATTTCTATGTGTACATTTATTTTTGTTTTATTTCGGGCCTTTTCTTTTTCTGTATAAGAGTTTTTTAAAATTTTTATTATTATTATTTTTGTTTAAATCATGCGATTACTCAATCAGTCAAATGCCCATCCCTAATTCAGCCACTTCTAGAAGTAGCCTAAATTCCCACTCCACTCATATTTCCCTGTAATGCAGAGTGCGGCAGGAAAAATCAGATCGGAGATTGAATTCCCAAACGGACTGACTAACTTGTCACTCTGACAACTCCAAGCGGGGCTCATTCTTATATAAAGTTGTAAGTAGGACGACCAAGCAGGGGTTTTGGCAGTGCCTTCAATCACTGAGAGCACTATCTGGCTGGTCCTTACAGAGTCAGGGAAAAGAGGTCATTTAAACCCTCCTTCTCTCCAATCCCCATTTCAAGTTTGATTCTGCCCAGCTTGCCTGCAAAGCCCTGAGAGGATATGAAACTAAAGTATACACGGCTCTTTATCCTTTTAGACTCCCTCACTTTCCTACCCCTTCTCTTTTTACCTTCTCGTTTTTCCAGTTCCTCCCACTCCTTCTTCTCCTCTGTACCTCCCTCCTCTATGTTCTCCTCACCCTCTCACCCTCTCACTCACTCCTAACCCCTTCCCTCACTCCCTCCTCTGTTCTCCTCACCCGCTCACTCACTTCTAACCCCTTCCCTCACTCCCTCCTCTATGTTCTCCTCACCCTCTCACCCTCCTCCCATTCCCTCACTTCTAACCCCTCACTCCCTAACCCCTTCCCTCCTCTCTGTTCTCCTCACCCTCTCACTCACTATGTTCTCCTCACCCTCTCACTCATTCCTAACCCCTTCCCTCCTCTCTGTTCTCCTCACCCTCTCACTAATTCCTAACCCCTTCCCTCACTCCCTCCTCTCTGTTCTCCTCACCCTCTCACCCTCTCACTCATTCCGAACCCCTTCCCTCACTCCCTAATCTCTGTTCTCCTCACCCTCTCACTCACTCCCTCCTCTCTTTGCTCCGGGGTTGGAAGCTAAGCCAGTGCTGCTGTTGTGCTTCTGCCCGGTTACATCTGTTGAGCTCTTATTTTTCAGAGTAAATAACTCACGGACACCAGAGAAGCTTTAACCAAGTTTAATTCTTCCCAAAGGTTCTGTACAGCTGTAATCAGACAGCAAAACATTTCTCACATCACAGTTATATACATCCTACTTAAAACACTCCTCCTCCTCCAATCCTTGCAGTTTATGGCTCCACAGGAAGCTAACATCGAGTGTAACAGGATACCAAACCTTTATTACTGCCTTAAGAGAATCTGTCCTCACCTCCTGACCTCAACCCCTCCTTCATCTAATCCACAGATGTCCATCTGTCTCTCTTCAGAGAACCATTAACTTCTGACATAAACCAAGTCTCTTTCATTTCCTATCTCAATGATTCAAGTTTAGCGCAATTCCAACACATCCATATGTCCTATCTAGCCTAGCTCCTGTCCCGACAGGGTACTGGGGTGATTTAGCCTAGCTCCTGTCCCGACAGGGTACTGGGGTGATCTAGCCTAGCTCCTGTCCCGGCAGGGTACTGGGGTGATCTAGCCTAGCTCCTGTCCCGACAGGGTACTGGGGTGATCTAGCCTAGCTCCTGTCCCGACAGGGTACTGGGGTGATCTAGCCTAGCTCCTGTCCCGACAGGGTACTGGGGTGATCTAGCCTAGCTCCTGTCCCGACAGGGTACTGGGGTTAAGAATGTGACTTCTCTCTCTCTCTCGAACAGATGCTTCTAGTCTCTGGGTAGGTTCGCTGTTGAGTGGTCACGTACGCACGCACGCACGAACGAGATCCTCCTTCGACAGAGAAATGTTGGTTTATTTATTTTATTTTACAACCTCGGGAGGCCTCAACAGAATAATTTCATATGCCCTTCGGATCCCATTCTGCGCTCCTCTCTCCTCTTTTGAAAGAAACCATTTTTCCCCCTCGCTCCTCCTCATTGAGGCATGTTCCAAGTAACCGCAATTGAGAGAACAATAAATGACTGTAGCCAGAGTGGGTGGTAATGCCAGAGTGGGTGGTAATGCCAGAGAGTGGGTGGCAATGCCAGAGAGTGGGTGGCAATGCCAGAGAGTGGGTGGCAATGCCAGAGAGTGGGTGGTAATGCCAGAGAGTGGGTGGTAATGCCAGAGAGTGGGTGGTAATGCCAGAGAGTGGGTGGTAATGCCAGAGAGTGGGTGGTAATGCCAGAGAGTGGGTGGTAATGCCAGAGAGTGGGTGGTAATGCCAGAGAGTGGGTGGTAATGCCAGAGTGGGTGGTAATGCCAGAGTGGGTGGTAATGCCAGAGAGTGGGTGGTAATGCCAGAGAGTGGGTGGTAATGCCAGAGAGTGGGTGGTAATGCCAGAGAGGGTGCTAATGCCAGAGTGGGTGCTAATGCCAGAGTGGGTGCTAATGCCAGAGTGGGTGCTAATGCCAGAGTGGGTGGTAATGCCCTTGCTCTGTTCTGTGTAAACTGGTTTTGTGATCAGATTATGGTAATGGTATTGTTGTTGTTTTGGGGGGGAGGGGGGGCAGCCACAGACCATTATGATCAAAGCCTGTGGAAGGCGTTTCAGTGGTATGAGATGTGGATGGTGATTTATTTCGTCCGTGTTCTTAATCGCTCATCTCACATTGGTCGGTCTGAACCACAACATCATTTGGCTCACGACCAGAATGTTTTAATAAGCTTTGAATTAAGTCCAATTTAAAACTGTAGAATAAAATCTAATTTAGTTACTGTAATCCCACTATATGTTTGCATCCCAAATTACCATTTCCTGTGCCGAGTGTACTAAACATTAGGAACACCTGCTCTTTCCATGACAGACTGACCAGGTGAATCCAGGTGAAAGCCATGATCCCTTATTGATGTCAGCTGTTAAATCCACTTCAATCAGTGTAGATGAAGGGGAGGAGGATATTTTTTAAGCCTTAAAAAACAATGGAGACATGGATTGTGTATGTGTGCCATTCAGAGGGTGAATGGGCAAGACAAAAGATGTAGGTGCCTTTTGGGGTATGGTAGTAGATGTCTGGCGCACTGGTTTGAGTGTGTCAACCCAGCAGCGTTGCAGTTCTTTTCACGCTAAACCGTTTCCTGTGTGCATCAAGAATGGTCCACCACCCAAAGGACATCCAGACAATTTGACACAATTGTAGAAACCATTGGAGTCAACATGGGCCAGCATCCCTGTGGAATGCTTTCAGCACCTTGTAAAGTCCATACCCCGACGAATTGAGGCTGTTCTGAGGGCAAAAGGGGTTGCAACTCAATATTAGGAAGGTGTTGCTAATGTTTGGTACACTCAGTGTATAGGCTGTGTATATATTTGAATGCATTTCAAGTTTTCATTTGAAGCATCATTCTATCCTTCACTTGTTTTGTAACAGTTGTAAATATTTTGGCAACTTTTTATTTGTAGTCACCTTTTGTTTCTGAAGTCACCTTTGTTTCTGAAGTCACCTTTGTTTCTGAAGTCACCTTTGTTTCTGAAGCCACCTTTGTTTCTGAAGCCACCTTTGTTTCTGAAGCCACCTTTGTTTCTGAAGCTACCTGCAGCCATGGTCCGACAGATGTTTAGCTGAGATCTTTAGATGTAAAAGCGTCTAACGATACACTTGGGCTTGTCCTATTTATTTCAATTAAACTTTAAACCTATTGGACTTGCTGCCTATTTGAAAAATAGGTTCCCTTCACACATTCCAGCATCCAAACAGTGTGTGGCTGGAACTTCTCTTCGTAGATATCATCCCGAACGAGATATGTATCTGATGCTGTCAGAACAGAAAGAGTCTGACATGCCATAGTATTTTTGAACAGACAGCATCAGATACCTTGGCTGCACATCCCGAGACAGACTTGTTTCCTTCGCTCGGATGCTTTATCTGGCTGAGGTTGATGTGTATTTCTGTTGGCGTGCATCTCAGGTCCAATAAATGATCAATATCGAAATATTTTATTTGTACGGGCAAGGAGGTACGGTAAGGCCTACCCATAACTCCAGTCCTGCCAAGCCCTATGAACTGACAGCGAGAGAGAGACCATATGAACTGACACCGAGAGAGAGACCATATGAACTGACAGCGAGAGAGAGACCATATGAACTGACAGCGAGAGAGAGACCATATGAACTGACAGACCATATGAACTGAGAGAGACCATATGAACTGACAGCGAGAGAGAGACCATATGAACTGACAGCGAGAGAGAGACCATATGAACTGACAGCGAGAGAGAGACCATATGAACTGACCAGAGAGAGAGAGACCATATGAACTGACCAGTGAGAGAGAGACCATATGAACTGACAGAGGAGAGAGAGAGACCATATGAACTGACAGCGAGAGAGAGACCATATGAACTGAGCGAGCGAGAGAGAGACCATATGAACTGACAGCGAGAGAGAGACCATATGAACTGACAGCGAGAGAGAGACCATATGAACTGACAGCGAGAGAGAGACCATATGAACTGACAGACCATATGAACTGACACAGAGAGAGACCATATGAACTGACAGCGAGAGAGAGACCATATGAACTGACAGCGAGAGAGAGAGACCATATGAACTGACAGCTGAGAGAGAGAGACCATATGAACTGACGAGAGGGAGAGAGGAGACCATATGAACTGACCCGAGAGAGAGACCATATGAACTGACCAGAGAGAGGAGACCATATGAACTGACCCACAGGAGAGGGAGACCATATGAACTGACAGAGAGAGGGAGACCATATGAACTGACAGAGAGCGGGAGACCATATGAACTGACAGAGAGCGGGAGACCATATGAACTGACCAGACAGAGAGGGAGACCATATGAACTGACAGGAGAGGGAGACCATATGAACTGACCCGACAGGGAGAGAGAGACCATATGAACTGACCAGACAGGGAGGGAGACCATATGAACTGACCCGACAGGGGAGAGACCATATGAACTGAGACGACAGGAGAGAGAGACCATATGAACTGACAGAGAGAGAGACCATATGAACTGACCAGACAGGGAGAGAGAGACCATATGAACTGACCCGAGAGGAGATGAAGAGAGACCATATGAACTGACCCGACAGGAGGAGAGAGAGACCATATGAACTGACCACAGGGAGAGGGAGACCATGAACTGAGAGAGAGGGAGACCATGAACTGACAGAACTGACCATATGAACTGACAGAGAGAGGAGACCATATGAACTGACAGAGAGCGAGGGAGACCATATGAACTGACAGCGAGAGGGAGACCATATGAACTGACAGAGAGAGAGAGACCATATGAATGAACTGACAGGAGAGAGAGAGACCATATGAACTGACCCGACAGAGGAGAGAGACCATATGAACTGAGAGAGACCATATGAACTGACAGGAGAGAGAGACCATATGAACTGACCAGCGAGAGGAGACCATATGAACTGACAGCGAGAGAGAGAGAGAGACCATATGAACTGACCAGAGAGAGGGAGACCATATGAACTGACCATATGAACTGACCAGAGAGAGGGAGACCATATGAACTGACCAGAGAGAGGGAGACCATATGAACTGACCAGAGAGAGGGAGACCATATGAACTGACCAGAGAGAGGGAGACCATATGAACTGACAGAGAGAGGGAGACCATATGAACTGACAGAGAGCGGGAGACCATATGAACTGACCCGACAGGGAGAGGGAGACCATATGAACTGACCCGACAGGGAGAGGGAGACCATATGAACTGACCCGACAGGGAGAGAGAGACCATATGAACTGACCCGACAGGGAGAGAGAGACCATATGAACTGACCCGACAGGGAGAGAGAGACCATATGAACTGACCCGACAGGGAGAGAGAGACCATATGAACTGACAGAGAGCGGGAGACCATATGAACTGACAGCGAGAGAGAGACCATATGAACTGACAGCGAGAGAGAGACCATATGAACTGACAGCGAGAGAGAGACCATATGAACTGACAGCGAGAGAGAGACCATATGAACTGACAGCGAGAGAGAGACCATATGAACTGACAGAACCGAGAGAGAGACCATATGAACTGACCAGAGAGAGGGAGACCATATGAACTGACCAGACCATATGAACTGACCAGAGAGGGAGACCATATGAACTGACACAGAGAGAGAGACCATATGAACTGACAGAACTGAGAGGGAGAGGGAGACCATATGAACTGACAGCGAGAGAGAGACCATATGAACTGACAGCGAGAGAGAGACCATATGAACTGACCAGAGAGAGGGAGACCATATGAACTGACCAGAGAGAGGGAGACCATATGAACTGACCAGAGAGAGGGAGACCATATGAACTGACCAGAGAGAGGAGACCATATGAACTGACCAGAGAGAGGGAGACCATATGAACTGACCGAGAGAGAGACCATATGAACTGACAGAGAGAGAGACCATATGAACTGACAGAGAGAGAGGGAGACCATATGAACTGACCAGAGAGAGGGAGACCATATGAACTGACCAGAGAGAGGGAGACCATATGAACTGACCAGAGAGAGGGAGACCATATGAACTGACCAGGAGAGGGAGACCATATGAACTGACAGAGAGCGGGAGACCATATGAACTGACAGAGAGAGGGAGACCATATGAACTGACCCGACAGGGAGAGGGAGACCATATGAACTGACCCAGGGAGAGGGAGACCATGGGACCCGACAGAGAGAGACCATATGAACTGACCCGAGGGAGGAGACCATATGAACTGACCCGACAGAGAGAGAGAGACCATATGAACTGACCCGACAGAGAGAGAGAGACCATATGAACTGACAGCAGAGAGAGAGACCATATGAACTGACAGCGAGAGAGAGACCATATGAACTGACAGCGAGAGAGAGACCATATGAACTGACAGCGAGAGAGAGACCATATGAACTGACAGCGAGAGAGAGACCATATGAACTGACAGCGAGAGAGAGACCATATGAACTGACCAGAGAGAGGGAGACCATATGAACTGACCAGAGAGAGGGAGACCATATGAACTGACCAGAGAGAGGGAGACCATATGAACTGACCAGAGAGAGGGAGACCATATGAACTGACAGAGAGAGGGAGACCATATGAACTGACCCGACAGGGAGAGGGAGACCATATGAACTGACCCGACAGGGAGAGGGAGACCATATGAACTGACCCGACAGGGAGAGACCCGACAGGAGGAGACCATATGAACTGACCCGACAGGGAGAGAGAGACCATATGAACTGACCCATATGAACTGACCCAGACAGGGAGAGAGAGACCATATGAACTGACCCGACAGGGAGAGGAGACCATATGAACTGACCTGACAGGGAGAGAGAGACCATATGAACTGACCCGAGAGAGCGGGAGACCATATGAACTGACAGCGAGAGAGACCATATGAACTGACAGCGAGAGGGAGACCATATGAACTGACAGCGAGAGAGAGATGAACTGACCAGCGAGATGAACTGACCATGAACTGACCAGAGAGAGAGAGACCATATGAACTGACCAGAGAGAGGGAGACCATATGAACTGACCAGAGAGAGGAGACCATATGAACTGACCAGAGAGAGGGAGACCATATGAACTGACAGAGAGCGGGAGACCATATGAACTGACCAGAGAGAGGGAGACCATATGAACTGACCCGACAGGGAGAGGGAGACCATATGAACTGACCCGACAGGGAGAGAGAGACCATATGAACTGACCCGACAGGGAGAGGAGACCATATGAACTGACCCGACAGGGAGAGGAGACCATATGAACTGAGGGAGAGGAGACCATATGAACTGACAGGGAGAGAGAGACCATATGAACTGACCCAGGAGAGAGAGACCATATGAACTGACCCGACAGGGAGAGAGAGACCATATGAACTGACCTGACAGGGAGAGAGAGACCATATGAACTGACAGAGAGCGGGAGACCATATGAACTGACAGAGAGACCATATGAGACCATATGAGACCACTGAACTGACAGCGAGAGAGAGACCATATGAACTGACAGCGAGAGAGAGACCATATGAACTGACAGCGAGAGAGAGACCATATGAACTGACAGCGAGAGAGAAACCATATGAACTGACAGAGAGGAGACCATATGAACTGACAGCGAGAGAGAGACCATATGAACTGACAGAGAGAGAGACCATATGAACTGACAGAGAGAGAGAGACCATATGAACTGACCAGAGAGAGGGAGACCATGAACTGAACTGACCAGACTGAGAGAGGAGACCATATGAACTGACAGAGAGAGGGAGACCATATGAACTGACCAGAGAGAGGGAGACCATATGAACTGACAGAGAGCTGACCAGAGGAGACCATATGAACTGACCCGACAGGGAGAGGGAGACCATATGAACTGACCCATATGAACTGACAGAGAGGGAGACCATATGAACTGACCCGACAGGGAGCAGGGAGACCATATGAACTGACCCGACAGGGAGAGAGAGACCATATGAACTGACCCGACAGAGACCATATGAACTGGAGAGAGAGACCATATGAACTGACCCGACAGGGAGAGAGAGACCATATGAACTGACCCGACAGGGAGAGAGAGACCATATGAACTGACAGACAGAGCGGGAGACCATATGAACTGACAGAGAGAGGAGACCATATGAACTGACAGCGAGAGAGAGACCATATGAACTGACAGAGAGAGAGACCATATGAACTGACAGACGAGAGAGAGACCATATGAACTGACAGAGAGAGAGACCATATGAACTGACAGCGAGAGAGAGACCATATGAACTGACAGCGAGAGAGAGACCATATGAAACTGACAGACCAGATGAACTGCAGAGAGAGAGACCATATGAACTGACCAGAGAGAGGGAGACCATATGAAACTGACCATAGACAGAGAGGGAGACCATATGAACTGACCAGAGAGAGGGAGACCATATGAACTGACCCGACAGGGAGAGGGAGACCATATGAACTGACCCGACAGGGAGAGAGAGACCATATGAACTGACCCGACAGGGAGAGAGAGACCATATGAACTGACCCGACAGAGAGCGGGAGACCATATGAACTGACAGAGAGCGGGAGACCATATGAACTGACAGCGAGAGAGAGACCATATGAACTGACAGTGAGAGAGAGACCATATGAACTGACCGAGACCATATGAAGGGAGAGAGAGACCATATGAACTGACCCGACAGGGAGCGGAGAGACCATATGAACTGACCCGACAGAGAGGAGATGAACTGACCCGGAGACCATATGAACTGACCCGACAGGGAGAGGGAGACCATATGAACTGACCCGACAGGAGAGAGAGACCATATGAACTGACCCGACAGGGAGAGAGAGACCATATGAACTGACCCGACAGGGAGACCAGAGAGACCATATGAACTGACCGACAGGAGAGAGAGACCATATGAACTGACCGACAGAGAGAGAGAGACCATATGAACTGAGACCATATGAACTGACAGAGAGAGAGACCATATGAACTGACAGGGAGAGAGAGACCATATGAACTGACAGGGAGAGAGAGACCATATGAACTGACAGGAGAGAGAGACCATATGAACTGACAGAGAGAGAGAGACCATATGAACTGACCGACAGAGAGACAGAGAGAGACCATATGAACTGACCGACAGAGAGAGACCATATGAACTGACAGGGAGAGAGAGACCATATGAACTGACAGGGAGATGGAGACCATATGAACTGACAGGGAGAGAGAGACCATATGAACTGACAGGGAGATGGAGACCATATGAACTGACAGGGAGAGAGAGACCATATGAACTGACAGGGAGAGAGAGACCATATGAACTGACAGGGAGAGAGAGACCATATGAACTGACAGAGAGAGACCATATGAACTGAGAGTAGTCACGGCTAGGAGGTGAGTCTGTGACCTAGTAGTCACGGCTAGGAGGTGAGTCTGTGACCTAGTAGTCACGGCTAGGAGGTGAGTCTGTGACCTAGTAGTCACGGCTAGGAGGTGAGTCTGTGACCTAGTAGTCACGGCTAGGAGGTGAGTCTGTGACCTAGTAGTCACGGCTAGGAGGTGAGTCTGTGACCTAGTAGTCACGGCTAGGAGGTGAGTCTGTGACCTAGTAGTCACGGCTAGGAGGTGAGTCTGTGAACCTAGTAGTCACGGCTAGGAGGTGAGTCTGTGAACCTAGTAGTCACGGCTAGGAGGTGAGTCTGTGAACCTAGTAGTCACGCCTAGGAGGTGAGTCTGTGAACCTAGTAGTCACGGCTAGGAGGTGAGTCTGTGAACCTAGTAGTCACGGCTAGGAGGTGAGTCTGTGAACCTAGTAGTCACGGCTAGGAGGTGAGTCTGTGAACCTAGTAGTCACGGCTAGGAGGTGAGTCTGTGAACCTAGTAGTCACGGCTAGGAGTTGAGTCTGTGAACCTAGTAGTCACGGCTAGGAGGTGAGTCTGTGAACCTAGTAGTCACGGCTAGGAGGTGAGTCTGTGAACCTAGGGAATGTTATGTGTTTTGTTTTGGTGACCCTGTAAAGAGGTTGTTATGGACTTTTTAACTGAACCCAACATTGCTCATTTATCCTTTTCTATGACACGTTTCTATTGTTATATTCATTCAGGACCTCCTCAAACCTGTTTCAAATAGACTTAGACTTCTGATTGAGCTAATGGCTATTAAATCCAACTTGAAGTGGTTCTTCGCAGTTGGAGCCTTTTGTTTAATTATTAGCTCCTCCCACACAAGATGTACAACTACACAACGTTCCCCACCTTCACTTGTCATCCCAGAAATCCCATGAATGAAAGTGCTGTAATTATTTTTAATGTATTTGCAGCATTGCTGAAAGACCCTGACCCCCCCCACCCCTAATGACGCAGCCATGGATAGTTTTGTTCCTCAATAGCTGTCTAAGGGTGTTGTGTTTAAAAAATAAAAAATAAATCCTGCTGGCTTCCCAAGGCTAGTTATTAGTAATGCAAGTGCTTTTCTGACTGTCCCGTGGACTTTTGCAGACCGTGTCTCCCTGCCTGTCTCCCTGCCTGTCTCCCTGCCTGTCTCCCTGCCTGTCTCCCTGCCTGTCTCCCTGCCTGTCTCCCTGCCTGTCTCCCTGCCTCCCTGCCTGTCTCCCTGCCTGTCTCCCTGCCTGTCTCCCTGCCTGTCTCCCTGCCTGTCTCCCTGCCTGTCTCCCTGCCTGTCTCCCTGCCTGTCTCCCTGCCTGTCTTCCTGCCTGTCTTCCTGCCTGTCTCCCTGCCTGCCTGGGTAGAAGCCATTTTGGGAATTGTGTGAGCAAACACGTGATGGAGATAGCTGCAGTATGCAAGAGGCATTTAGTCAGAGAAATCCCTTATCTCACATCTTTCGAGATGTTTTTTTGAGATTTGAGTGTCCCTAATGGCACCCTATGGGCCTTGGTCAAAAGTAGTGCACTATATAGGGCAGTAGGGTGCCTTTTGGGAAGCAGTTTGGATTTGCTCAGTATCTCAGCAAGCCTGACGTTCAAATAAGCAGCCCGCTGGTTTCCCTAACTAGTTTGTATTTATTTATTATTATTTTATCTTTTTACTAAGAATCTGTTGTGATGTTTTCGCTCCAGCCTTAACTACATCGTTGTTATAATGTACCCACGGGAAGTAAAATGGATGCTTTCTACCACCGTATCAAATACATTATTGGACATGTTACTAACCATTAACCACAAGCGTCATGCTCAAAAATGCTGTTACTATCATGCTTGTTAATACCAGGCAGGTTGTTATTGTCAGGCAGGTTGTTATTGTCAGGCAGGTTGTTATTGTCAGGCATGTTGTTATTGTCAGGGAGGTTGTTATCGTCGGGCAGGTTGTTATTGTCAGGGAGGTTGTTATCGTCGGGCAGGTTGTTGTGAACCGTCGTCGGGCAGGTTGTTGTCGTGAACCTCGTCGGGCAGGTTGTTGTGAACCGTCGTCGGGCAGGTTGTTGTCGTCGTCGTCGGGCAGGTTGTTGTCGTCGTCGTCGGGCAGGTTGTTGTCGTCGGGCAGGTTGTTGTCGTCGTGACCCTCGTCGGGCAGGTTGTTGTCGTCGTCCGTCGTCGGGAGGTTGTTGTTGTCGACCTCGTCAAACCTGTTTCGGGCAGGTTGTTGTCGCTCGTCGGGCAGGTTGTTGTCGCCGGGCAGGTTGTTGTCGTCGTCCCGGGCAGGTTGTTGTCGTCTTCGTCATCCCAGAAATCGGGCAGGTTGTTGTCGTCGTCGTCGGGCAGGTTGTTGTCGCATTGCCTGTCCCCCACCGCCGGGCAGGTTGTTGTCGTCGTCGGGCAGGTTGTTGTCGCCGCGTCCCGGGCAGGTTGTTGTCGTTGTCGTCGTCCCGTCGGGCAGGTTGTTGTCGTCTCGTCGTCCGGGCAGGGTTGCCGTCTGCCGTCGTGCCGGGCAGGTTGTTGTCTCCCGCCTGTCTCCGTCGTCGGGCAGGTTGTTGTCGCCGCCTGTCGCCGGGCAGGTTGTTGTCGTCCGCCGTCGTCGGGCAGGTTGTTGTCGTCGGGCAGGTTGTTGTCGTCGTCGTCGTCGGGCAGGTTGTCGTGTCGGGCAGGTTGTAGTCCCTTATCTCATCGGGCAGGTTGTAGTGTCGTCGGGCAGGTTGTCGTCGTCGTCGGGCAGGTTGGGTGCCTTTTCGGGCAGGTTGTTGTCGTATCTCGTCGTCGGGCAGGTTGTTGTCTTTTACTCGAATCTGCCGGGCAGGTTGTTGTCGCCTTAACTACGTCGTCGGGCAGGTTGTTCTACCACCGTATCAAATACGACGTTACTAACCGTAACCACGTCGGCAGGTTGTTGTCGTCGGGCAGGTTGTTGTCGTCGTGTCGTCGGGCAGGTTGTTGTCGTCGTTGTTGTCGGGCAGGTTGTCGTCGTCGTCGGGCAGGTTGTTGTCGTCGTCGTCGGGCAGGTTGTCGTCGTCGTCGGGCAGGGTTGTCGTCGTCGTCGGGCAGGTTGTCGTCGTCGTCGGGCAGGTTGTTGTCGTCGTCGTCGTCGGGCAGGTTGTCGTCGTCGTCGTCGGGCAGGTTGTCGTCGTCGTCGTCGGGCAGGTTGTTCGTCGTCGTCGGGCAGGTTGTCGTCGTCGTCGGGCCAGGTTGTCGTCGTCGCCGGGCAGGTTGTCGTCGTCGTCGGCCAGGTTGTCGTCGTCGTCGGGCAGGTTGTCGTCGTCGTCGGGCAGGTTGTCGTCGTCGGGCAGGTTGTCGTCGTCGTCGGGCAGGTTGTCGTCGTCGCCGGGCAGGTTGTCGTCGTCGTCGTCGGGCAGGTTGTCGTCGTCGTCGCCGGGCAGGTTGTCGTCGTCGTCGGGCAGGTTGTCGTCGTCGTCGGGCAGGTTGTCGTCGTCGTCGGGCAGGTTGTCGTCGTCGTCGGGCAGGTTGTCGTCGTCGTCGGGCAGGTTGTTGTCGTCGTCGTCGTCGTCGTCGTGCAGGTTGTTGTCGTCGTCGTCGTCGGGCAGGTTGTTGTCGTCGTCGTCGTCGGGCAGGTTGTTGTCGTCGTCGTCGTCGGGCAGGTTGTTGTCGTCGTCGCCGGGCAGGTTGTTGTCGTCGTCGTCGGGCAGGTTGTTGTCGTCGTCGTCGTGCAGGTTGTTGTCGTCGTCGGGCAGGTTGTTGTCGTCGTCGTCGTCGGGCAGGTTGTTGTCGTCGTCGTCGTCGGGCAGGTTGTTGTGTCGTCGTCGTCGCCAGGCAGGTTGTTGTCGTCGTCGTCGGGCAGGTTGTTGTCGTCGTCGCCGGGCAGGTTGTTGTCGTCAGGTCGTCGCCGGGCAGGTTGTCGTCGTCGGGCAGGTTGTCGTCGTCGGGCAGGTTGTTGTCGTCGGGCAGGTTGTTGTTGTCGTCGTCGGGCAGGTTGTTGTCGTCGTCGTCGTCGGGCAGGTTGTTGTCGTCGTCGTCGTCGGGCAGGTTGTTGTCGTCATCGTCGTCGTCGGGCAGGTCGTCGTCGTCGTCGGGCAGGTTGTTGTCGTCGTCGTCGGGCAGGTTGTTCGTCGCCGCGTCGTTGTCGTCGTCGGGCAGGTTGTTGTCGTCGCGTCGTCGGGCAGGTTGTTGTCGTCGTCGTCGTCGGGCAGGTTGTTGTCGTTGTTGTCGTCGTCGGGCAGGTTGTTGTCGTCGTCGGGCAGGTTGTTGTCGTCGGGCAGGTCGGGCAGGTTGTTGTCGGCATCATCGGGCAGGTTGTTGTCGTTGTCGTCGTCGGGCAGGTTGTCGTCGTCGGGCAGGTTGTCGTCGTCGGGCAGGTTGTCGTCGTCGCCGGGCAGGTTGTCGTCGTCGTCGTCGGGCAGGTTGTCGTCGTCGGGCAGGTTGTCGTCGTCGTCGGGCAGGTTGTTGTCGTCGTCGTCGGGCAGGTTGTCGTCGTCGTCGGGCAGGTTGTTGTCGTCGTCGGGCAGGTTGTCGTCGTCGCCGGGCAGGTTGTCGTCGTCGTCGGGCAGGTTGTCGTCGTCGTCGGGCAGGTTGTTGTCGTCGTCGTCGGGCAGGTTGTCGTCGTCGTCGGGCAGGTTGTTCGTCGTCGTCGGGCAGGTTGTCGTCGTCGTCGGGCAGGTTGTCGTCGTCGTCGGGCAGGTTGTTGTCGTCGTCGGGCAGGTTGTTGTCGTCGTCGGGCAGGTTGTCGTCGTCGGGCAGGTTGTCGTCGTCGTCGGGCAGGTTGTCGTCGTCGTCGGGCAGGTTGTCGTCGTCGTCGGGCAGGTTGTCGTCGTCGTCGGGCAGGTTGTCGTCGTCGTCGGGCAGGTTGTTGTCGTATCGGGCAGGTTGTCGTCGTCGTCGGGCAGGTTGTCGTTATCATTGTCATCGGGCAGGTTGTTGTTATCATTGTCATCGGGCTGGTTGTTGTTATCATTGTCATCAGGCTGGTTGTTGTTATCGTCAGGCTGGTTGTTGTTATCGTCAGGCAGCTTGTTGTTATCGTCAGGCAGCTTGTTGTTATCGTCAGGTAGCTTGTTGTTATCGTCAGGTAGCTTGTTGTTATCGTCAGGTAGCTTGTTGTTATCGTCAGGTAGCTTGTTGTTATCGTCAGGTAGCTTGTTATCATCAGGCAGGTTTGGCTGTCGACTTTACGTTTTGACTTTTTAATTGGGGCTTCCAACTAGTGATTTCCTGACCGTAATGTAGAGTCGTACAGGGTCTTTTCAATCTCAAAATAATTTCTCTCTCTGTCACCATGCAAGCCTGTAGTAGACTTATAGCAGATCTTCCTCCACTGCCATAACACTATCACAGTGATCTGGGGCGGCAGGGTAGCCTAGTGAGCTGACAAGGTACGAATCTGTCGTTCTGCCCCTGAACAGGCAGTTAACCCACTGTTCCTAGGCCGTTATTGAAAATAAGAATTTGTTCTTCACTGACTTGCCTAGTTAAATAAAGGTAAAATAAAAAATTAAAAAATCTGCATCTCATCCTCTTCTGTGACGGCCATTGATTGAGATGTGCGTTCCGAGTCACGCGGCTTGGCCGTTGTCATCGATAATGATTCCTCTGAGCTCCTAGACCCGCTGGTAGTGCGTGGTCGGTAGGTACACTCGGAGTAGAGAATGATTCCTCTGAGCTCTGAGCTCCTAGACCCGCTGGTAGCTAGTGGTCGGTAGGTACACTCGGAGTAGAGAATGATTCCTCTGAGCTCCTAGACCCGCTGGTAGTGCGTGGTCGGTTGGTACACTCGGAGTAGAGAATGATTCCTCTGAGCTCCTAGACCCGCTGGTAGGGCGTGGTCGGTAGGTACACTCGGAGTAGAGAATGATTCCTCTGAGCTCCTAGGCCCGCTGGTAGCGCGTTGTCGGTAGGTACACTCGGAGTAGAGAACAGTCATAAGCCACCGGTTCTATTTCAGAACCCTCTCAACTTGTCGCTCGGCGATGGCATCAGGACGTCGTGTGATGCTGGTGATGTGACGGTCCGAAGTGACGTTAGCTGCACCTCCACTGCCAGGGAAAGAGTGATATTGAAAATGTTTTTGGGGGGGAAATTAGATCCAAACACGATGGCCATAAAGATGGATGAATCGAAGTTGTCCTTGCTTGATGTTGGTGTAGCATCCGTCAAAAGAACCAGGATGTCGAAACTAAACAAAACTGCACTGTTTCTCTCCATGGCTCCAGCTGGACCCCCCTCCCCCTGTACGTCCAAAGTTCACACAAGCAGCAGAGGAAACAGATGGGATTAGAGAAAGACCTTTCCTCGACATGGTTCTGCACTCCAGGCTGGAGGGACTGGGAAGGCCTCAGTTTTTAATCTAGAGGAAACCTCTTGTTGAGGGCTACAGTGCAGCATTCTGGTTGAGGGCTACAGTGCAGCATTCTGGTTGAGGGCTACAGTGCAGCGTCTGGTTGAGGGCTACAGTGCAGCGTCTGGTTGAGGGCTACAGTGCAGCGTCTGGTTGAGGGCTACAGGGCAGCGTCTGGTTGAGGGCTACAGGGCAGCGTCTGGTTGAGGGCTACAGGGCAGCGTCTGGTTGAGGGCTACAGGGCAGCGTCTGGTTGAGGGCTACAGGGCAGCGTCTGGTTGAGGGCTACAGGGCAGCGTCTGGTTGAGGGCTACAGGGCAGCGTCTGGTTGAGGGCTACAGGGCAGCGTCTGGTTGAGGGCTACAGGGCAGCGTCTGGTTGAGGGCTACAGGGCAGCCCAACACTAAAATAACTGATTCTACTAGTGAAGTGCTTGTTGATTAGGCCTAGATGATAACAATTAATCTAGTATAGGTTAGTTGCAGAACTAGTAAGAGTCATTTGGCTCTCTTCTAATCAGGCTTTGTAGCTGTTTGTCTCAATGTTTGTGTCAATGTTTGTCTCAATGGAGCCGTCTATCAAGAAGACACAATGACCGACTGCGGTGTGAAACGACTTGTACGTTTTTAGAGAGAATCACTGTTTGCTTTAATGTTGACGTTCGGTTGCCAAGTTACTGCCTCGTTCTTTAAACGGATTCATTACTTGAACTGCAATTGGCAGTTACTCCCTATTGTAGTGTCAGTTGGTGTTCTGTTCCAAACGGAATGCCCCACTGAGCGGCATGCAGCAGACCCAACTGATATTCTTGTTCCTTTGTCTCTCTGCTGATCCAGCTGGTTGGGAAGAGATGAATAGGAAGCATGAAGGATCTACACACGTGGGCAAAACTATAGTGCATTCGAAAGGTATTCAGAACCCCTCACTACTTCCACATTTTGTAAAATAACAGCCTATTTCTAAAATGGATTAAATTGTTCTACACACAATACCCCATAATGACAAAGAAAAAAATGGTTTTTAGAAATGTTTGCAAAAACTAGTAAATAAAAACGGAAATATCACATTTACGTAAGTATTCAGGCCCTTTACTCAGTACTTTGTTGGAGCACCGTTGGCAGCGATTACAGCCTCGAGTCTTCTTGGGTATGATGCTACAAGCTTGGCACACCTGTATTTGTGGAGTTTCTCCCATTCTTCCCTTCAGATCCTCTCAAGCTCTGTCAGGTTGGATGGGGAGCGTCGCTGCACAGCTTTTTTCTGGTCTCTCCAGAGATTTTCGATCGGGTTCAAGTCCGGGCTCTGGCTGGGCCACTCAAGGACATTCAGAGACTTGTGCCGAAGCCACTCCTGCTTTGTCTTGACTGTGTGCTTAGGGTTGTTTTCCTGTTGGAAGGTGAACCTTCACCCCAGTCTGAGGTTCTGAGTGCTCTGGAGAAGGTTTTCATTAAGGATATCTCTGTACTTTGCTCTGTTCATATTTCACGCCTGACTATTCTCCCAGTCCCTGCCCCCACAGCATGATGCCTCCACAACCATACTTCACTGTAGAGATGGTCCCAGGTTTCCTCCAGACGTGACACTTGGCATTCAGGCCAAACAGTTCAGTCTTGGTTTCATCAGACCAGAGAATCTTGTTTCTCATGCTCTGAGAGACCTGTGGGTGCCTTTTGACAATCTCCAAGCGGGCTGTCATGTGCCTATGACTGAGCAGTGGCTGCCACCTGGCCACTCTACCATAAATACCTGATGTTGGTGTGCTGCAGAGATGGTTGTCTTTGTTGAAGGTTCTCCCATCTCCACAGAATAACTCTGGAGCTCTGTCAGAGTGACCATCGGGTTGTTGGTCAACTCCATTCTCCCCCGATTGCTCAGTTTGTCCGGGCAGCCAGCTCTAGGAAGAGTCTTGGTGGTTCCAAACTTCTTACATTTAATCCATTTTAAAATGTAGAAAAAGTGAAGGAGTCTGAATACTTTCCGAATGTATCTCATCACAGAACAAATTGGTTCCTTATAACAGTGCTACTTTTAAAATAGTTCATTGTTTTTTGTAAAGGAAGGAACTACCAATTCTCAGTTGACCCAAACCAACAGCCAGTAAAATATTTTTTTTTACAGCTTTGTATGACCTTATGAGGCCCGGTAGGTAATTTGGGGTCAAGACTATTTCTTTAGCAGAGTCGAGGGGTTTTGTAGGTTTTAACACCATTCCTGCAAAGTCAGTCTCAGAGAATAATCTCCACCAGATTGCCCTTTAATCAGTTCAGATGGATCACTGATTTCTAAATAACTTCCCAGTCTGCCAAGCCAGGGCTGTGCTGTAAGCCCTCCGTTTTTGATTCCCGATTTAATGATAACGGCAGTAGCTTTTGGCTGACCTCCTCGACACACTTCCTGCTTTACATCCACTCAGTGTGTTACGTCCCAAAATAGCACCCTATTCCCTATCTAAGTGCGCTATTATGGTGCTTCTGTAGGGAATAGGGTGCCATTTGGGACACGACCTCAGTGTCACAGTGCCAGAGGAGAAGGAGAAAGGAGAAAAACGCAGACTTTGAGGAATTACTCACCTCAATCACTCCATGATGGTCCTGAGTGAGAGAGGGTTGACTAGGCGCTATGCTGGTGTGTTTAAAAAAAAAATATATATAAAAAAATAAACTTTAATTTGATTCAAATTTTAGTACGCCAGGACACTATGTATGGTGTTCAATAGCTGCCTGTTTTGTTAGAGAGAGAACGTTGACTACTCAGGCTTGTTAAGAAGGATATCCCAGTTTTTTAAGGCCAGCTGTTAACATTTCTGATCCCAGTAAAAAATGATCTGGCCTCAGACGTCTGCCTCGCAGGTGTCTGACTGTAACAGACAGCTGGAGGTGGAAGATGCCTCTGTGTAAAAAAAAGAAGAAAAAAAGGCCTAAACGTCTCCATTTACACTCCGGATGACAGCAACGGATGATGGCAGGTAGGTAGAACCAAGTAGCTTAACTTGCAAATGGCAGGAGATGAACCCTCTAATACATAACACACAAGGTGAAGCTGTGTTGGCTTGAAATGTCACTATTCCCTAGCAAACACAGCTGATTAATCAAATGTCATTCTAAAACGGAACATCCTGATTAGGTGATTGTTGGAGTCAGGTGTGTTAGCTGGGGCCTGGGGGCAAAACTGGGACGCCAATCAGGCCTTGGAGGACTGGAGTTGCCCACCCCGGATCTAATTCATAACAAATAAGTGTAGCTTTGTTGGCTTGAGACTTCACTATTGGAGGTTAGGGTTGCACGGTATCCACATTTTCATACCATCATACCGTTGTTGTACTAGACCGGGCTATACAGTATTACCGGAAGTGCAAAACAATTTAGAATGAATGTCTCTGCTGTGACCAAGAAGCTTGATCTTAACATAGAGCCACTTAGCTAGCAGGTTAAGATTAGCTAACCTGCTAGCTAAGTGGCTCTATGTTAGCAAACCAGATGCATAGCTGGAGACCTGACTTGGATATCATGTATTTGACACGTATTAGATTTCTGATAGTTATACTTCTAATATAATCAGTGGCGTATCACACAACCCAGCATACACCGCAAGGCGGGGATATCCCCCCCCCCCCAAACAAAATACCATTTTAAACGTTATTTAAAATCATACAGTCTGTATTTCGAAATACCCCGGTATACGGTATATCACCCAACATTATTAGAGGTGTGCGTTCACCAGCCCTGCCCTAAGAGTGTAAGAAAGCAGGTCAGTTCATGGTCTGGGCCAATGGGCCACCAGCAAGGCAGGCTCTGGAATGGTCTGGGCCAATGGGCCACCAGCAAGGCAGGCTCTGGAATGGTCTGGGCCAATGGGCCACCAGCAAGGCGGGCTCTGGGATGGTCTGGGCCAATGGGCCACCAGGAAGGCAGACTCTGGAATGTGTGAATATGTGAGAAAGGTAGAGATGACCTCACCTGGTTCAACTACAGCAAAGCTCAACTAGGAAGAGGAAGAACAATAGAATCTGCCTGCCCCACTCTCTGTGTGTGTGTGTGTGTGTGTGTGTGTGTGTGTGTGTGTGTGTCAGATTAGTGACTCTTGGACAAACATTTACTCAGGGCTTGAATGAGTTAATGATTATTTGAACAGACAGGATTGTGTTTGTGTGTGGGCAGCGTCTTGGGTAAGCACATTTGTGTAGGGTTGTGGCGGTCATTACATTTTGTTAGCCGGTGATTGTCAAACAAATATTATCTGGCTATGGCTGTGGGCTACATTAGGTCATTTAGCAGACCAAGTAGGCTTAGAAATCCGTGGCATTATTTTATATTATTTTATAATATGAAGAATATAATTGAACAAAGCTGAATAAAATAGAAAGGATATTTTCTCCAAATGATTTGAGGGAGCACTATTCCGTGGTCAACAAAGAAACAAAGAAAGATATGCTTAATTTAGAATTATTCATGTAATTAAAAAAAAAAAGTACTTTTTTTTTAAGGGATGTATCAGCTTTAATATTGCGGATAAGTTGTTGATTCCATTGATGTGATTGTCTGTATCATTTCCAATCCCCCATTATATTTTTGTTAAATATAAAGTTGAAGTCTGAAGTTTACGAACACCTTAGCCAAATACAGTTAAACTTTCATTCTAGTAAAAATTCCCTGTCTTAGGTCAGTTAGGATCACCACTTTATTTTAAGAATGTGAAATGTCAGAATAATAGTAGTGATTGAATGATTTTGGCTTTTCAGCTTTTATTTCTTTCATCACATTCCCAGTGGGTCAGAAGTTTACATACACTCAATTAGTATTTTGTAGCATTGCCTTTAAATTGTTTAACTTGGGTCAAACATTTCGGGTAGCCTTCCACAAGCTTCCCACAATAAGTTGGGTAAATTTTGGCCCATTCCTTCGGACAGAGCTGGTGTAACTGAATCAGGTTTGTAGGCCTCCTTGCTCGCACACTCCTTTTCAGTTCTGCCCACATATTTTCTATAGGATTGCGGTCAGGGCTTTGTGATGGCCACTCCAATACCTTGACTTTGTTGTCCTTAAGCCATTTTGCCACAACTTTGGAAGTATGCTTGGGGTCATTGTCCATTTGGAAGACCCATTTGTGACCAAGCTTTATCTTCCTGACTGATGTCTCGAGATGTTGCTTCAATATATCCACATCATTTTCCTCCCTCATGATGCCATCTATTTTGTGAAGTGCACCAGACCCTCCTGCAGCAAAGCACCCCCACAACATGATGCCACCACCCCAGTGCTTCACGGTTGGGATGTTGTTCTTCGGCTTGCAAGCCTCCCACTTTTATGGCGGTTTTCGAGCAGTGGTATCTTCCTATCTGAGCGGCCTTTCAGGTTATGTCGATATAGGACTCGTTTTACTGTGGATATAGATTATTTTGTACCTATTTCCTCCAGCATCTTCACAAGGTCCTTTGCTGTTGTTCTGGGATTGATTTTACACCAAAGTATGTTCCTCTCTAGGAGACAGAACGCGTCTCCTTCCTGAGCGGTATGACGGCTGCGTGGTCCCATGGTGATTATACTTGTGTACTATTGTTTGTACAGATGAACGTGGTACCTTCAGGCGTTTGGAAATTGCTCCCAAGGATGAACCAGACTTGTGGAGGTCTACACTTTTTTTTGAGGTCTTGGCTGATTTCTTGTAATTCTCCCATGAGAGAGGGCTCACAAGGAGAGGGCTCACAAGGAGAGGGCTCAACAAGGAGAGGGCTCACAAAAGTCAGAAATAGCGATTAAATTAATCACTAACCTTTTGATCTTCATCAGTCACTCACAGGCACTCACACTTACAATGTTACATTGTTTGATAAAGTTAATCTTTTATATCCAAAATCCTCATTTGAAATTGATATGTTCAGAAATGCATTGTCTCAAACATCCGGTGAAAGTGCAGAGAGCCACATCAAATTACAGAAATGCTCATAATAAACATTGATAAAAGATACAAGTGTTACGCATGGAATTATAGATAAACTTCTCCTTAATGCAACCGCTGTGTCAAATTTCAAAAAGGCTTTACGGCGAAAGCACACCTTGCGATTATGTTAGGTCAGTATCTAAGCCACAGAAAAACACACATCCATTTTCCAAAGGAGAGGTGTCACAAAAGTCAGAAATAGCATTATAAGTATTCAGTTACCTTTGATCTTCATCGGAATGCACTCCCAGGAATCCCCGTTCCACAATAAATGTTTGTTTTGATCGATAAAGTCCATCATTTATGTCCAAATACCTCCTTTTTTACAAACTCACGAGGCACGGCAAAGTCCTGGCGAAAGTTCAGATGAAAAGTCCAAAAAAGTTATATTACATTTCATAGAAACATGTCAAATGATGTATAGAATAAATCTTCAGGATGTTTTTTATCATAATCTTCAATAATGTTTCAACCGGACAATTCCTTTGTCCTTAGAAATGAAAAGGAACGCAGCTACCTCTAACGGCCGCGGTCATGATTTAGCTCATGGCATTCTGCCAGACACCTGACTCAAACAGCTCTCAGTGGAAGTATCAGGAAGTTTCTCCTCTGTAATTTGGCCTTGGCATGGGCCTTTCTGTATAGATGTTAATTTTACATTATCAATTGGAAACAAATCCATACATTTAGCTTCGGTTAGTGGAAATGGAGACTGAAACGAAAAAATATTCTTAAAGTACTTTACTTCCTCTTTCAAAATTTAATTCGGTGAATCATGCGTGACTCCATTTGTTACAAGTTTCTATACATTTTTTTTGTTTCTTTGCTGAAGATTGAAAAACAATTTGGTGCATGTTTCCCCATATTCCATCCAGTTCTTTATTTTTATAGTATGTTATACTGGATCTTTCCTGAATAAGTTCCTCCATTTCTTGTTGTTTTTCCTCTAACTTATTATAGGCCTCTATGGTACAGATTTTATTGCTATCTAACTGTACTGTTAGTCCTTCAATTTCCTTTGTTAATATGGGCTCTTTTGATCAAAATGTTTTAATTGTAAATTGTTTACTCCATGTGTAACTCTGTGTTGTCTGTTCACACTGCTATGCTTTATCTTGGCCAGGTTGCAGTTGCAAATGAGAACTTGTTCTCAACTAGCTTACCTGGTTAAATAAAGGTGAACTAACTAACTATTAATTTAAATTTTTTTATATAGATGAGTAATGAATTGCCTCTAAAGGCACATTTTAAAGTGTCCCATACAGTAAGGGGATCTGCTGTACCTAATGTTATGTTGGGGAAAAAGGTCAGGTTATATATCCTTATGTCCTAGTTATAAACAAGTTATCATCCAGTAGGCTTTGATTAATGTTCCAATATCCTCGCCCACGTGGAAATTCTGTAAGAGTAATATATATTCAGTGGGGCAAAAAAGTATTTAGTCAGCCACCAATTGTGCAAGTTCTCCCACATAAAAAGATGAGAGAGGCCTATAATTTTCATCATAGGTACACTTCAACTATGACAGGCCTAATAAGAAAAAAAAATCCAGAAAATCACATTGTAGGATTTTTAATGAATTTATTTGCAAATTATGGTTGAATATTTTTTTTTTGTCTGTCATAGTTGAAGTGTACCTATGATGAAAATTACAGGCCTCAAGTTGAAAAGGTATGAGCTCTGCTTAGTTTTTTTTGTGCAGGCTGTACACACTTCATCAATCTCTCATTCACAAGTTGACAAGTACTTGATAATGCCTCAAATTTCCTAGCGGCCACCACTTTGTGTGGCCGTAATGCCCCCTAAAAGAAAATCCATGCCTTTTGCTGCAAGTGGCCGTTTTGAATATTATAATTCTCTATGTGGGAGTGGGACCGAGCCGCATATTGAAGATAAAGGATACATTTACTTTTTTACCGGCCAACAAGATGAGTAGACCTAATGAACAGCAAAAGCACTAGCCTATGTCAATCTACTATCCTTGACTTCCGGAGCTGACAGAGATGGCCGCCTCGCTTCGCGTTCCTAGGAAACTATGCAGTTTTTAGTTTTTTTACGTGTTATTTCTTACATTGGTACCCCAGGTCATCTTAGGTTTCATTACATACAGTCGAGAAGAACTACTGAATATACGAGCAACGTCAACTCACCATCAGTACGACCAGGAATATGACTTTCGCGAAGTGGATCCTGTGTTCTGCCTTCCACCCAGGACAACGGAATGGATCCCAGCCTGCGACCCAAAACAACGACGTCGTAAAAGAGTCAAACGAAGCGGTCTTCTGGTCAGGCTCCAGAGGAGGGCACATCGCGCACCACTCCCTAGCATACTACTCGCCAATGTCCAGTCTCTTAAAGGTTGATGAAATCCGAGCAAGGGTAGCATTCCAGAGGGACATCAGACTGTAATGTTCTTTGCTTCACGGAAACATGGCTCACACGCTATCGGAGTCGATACAGCCAGCTAGTTTCTTCACGCATCGCTCCGACAGAAACAAGCATCTTTCTGGTAAGAAGGGCGGGGGGGGTATGCCTTATGATGAACGAGATGTGGTGTGATCAAAACAACATACAGGAACTCAAGTCCTTCTGTTCACCTGATTTAGAATTCCTCACAATCAAATGTCGACCGCATTATCTACCAAGGGAATTCTCTTTGATTATAATCAGAGCCGCATATACAGTGCCTTGCGAAAGTATTCGGCCCCCTTGAACTTTGCGACCTTTTGCCACATTTCAGGCTTCAAACAAAGATATAAAACTGTATTTTTTTGTGAAGAATCAACAACAAGTGGGACACAATCATGAAGTGGAATGACATTTATTGGATATTTCAAACTTTTTTAACAAATCAAAAACTGAAAAATTGGGCGTGCAAAATTATTCAGCCCCCTTAAGTTAATACTTTGTAGCGCCACCTTATGCTGCGATTACAGCTGTAAGTCTCTTGGGGTATGTCTCTATCAGTTTTGCACATCGAGAGACTGAAATTTTTTCCCATTCCTCCTTGCAAAACAGCTCTAGCTCAGTGAGGTTGGATGGAGAGCATTTGTGAACAGCAGTTTTCAGTTCTTTCCACAGATTCTCGATTGGATTCAGGTCTGGACTTTGACTTGGCCATTCTAACACCTGGATATGTTTATTTTTGAACCATTCCATTGTAGATTTTGCTTTATGTTTTGGATCATTGTCTTGTTGGAAGACAAATCTCTGTCCCAGTCTCAGGTCTTTTGCAGACTCCATCAGGGTTTCTTCCAGAATGGTCCTGTATTTGGCTCCATCCATCTTCCCATCAATTTTAACCATCTTCCCTGTCCCTGCTGAAGAAAAGCAGGCCCAAACCATGATGCTGCCACCACCATGTTTGACAGTGGGGATGGTGTGTTCAGGGTGATGAGCTGTGTTGCTTTTACGCCAAACATAACGTTTTGCATTGTTGCCAAAAAGTTCAATTTTGGTTTCATCTGACCAGAGCACCTTCTTCCATATGTTTGGTGTGTCTCCCAGGTGGCTTGTGGAAATCTTTAAACGACACTTTTTATGGATATCTTTAAGAAATGGCTTTCTTCTAGCCACTCTTCCATAAAGGCCAGATTTGTGCAATATACGATGATTGTTGTCCTATGGACAGTCTCCCACCTCAGCTGTAGATCTCTGCAGTTCATCCGGAGTGATCATGGGCCTCTTGGCTGCATCTCTGATCAGTCTTCTCCTTGTATGAGCTGAAAGTTTAGAGGGACGGCCAGGTCTTGGTAGATTTGCAGTGGTCTGATACTCCTTCCATTTCAATATTATCGCTTGCACAGTGCTCCTTGGGATGTTTAAAGCTTGGGAAATCTTTTTGTATCCAAATCCGGCTTTAAACTTCTTCACAACAGTATCTCGGACCTGCCTGGTGTGTTCCTTGTTCTTCATGATGCTCTCTGCGCTTTTAACGGACCTCTGAGTCTATCACAGTGCAGGTGCATTTATACGGAGACTTGATTACACACAGGTGGATTGTATTTATCATCATTAGTCATTTAGGTCAACATTGGATCATTCAGAGATCCTCACTGAACTTCTGGAGAGAGTTTGCTGCACTGAAAGTAAAGGGGCTGAGTAATTTTCGCCCAATTTTTCAGTTTTTGATTTGTTAAAAAAGTTTGAAATATCCAGTAAATGTCGTTCCACTTCATGATTGTGTCCCACTTGTTGTTGATTCTTCACAAAAAAATACAGTTTTATATCTTTGTTTGAAGCCTGAAATGTGGCAAAAGGTCGCAAAGTTCAAGGGGGCCGAATACTTTCGCAAGGCACTGTATTCCCCCCCCATCTATGGCCCTGAACAAACTTTATTTGACTCTTTGCAAACTGGAAACCACATATCCTGAGGCTGCATTCATTGTCGCTGGGGATTTTAACAAGGCTAATCTGAAAACAAGACTCCCTAAATTGTATCAGCATATCGATTGTGCAGCCAGGGCTGGTAAAACCTTGGATCATTGCTAATCTAACTTCCGCGATGCATATAAGGCCCTCCCCCGCCCTCCTTTCGGAAAAGCTGACCACGACCCCATTTTGTTGCTCCCTGCCTACAGACAGAAACTAAAACAAGAAGCTCCAACGCTCAGGTCTGTTCAACGCTGGTCTGACCAATCTGATTCCACACTTCAAGACTGCTTCCATCACGTGGACTGGGATATGTTCCGCATCGCTTCCAACAACAACATTGACGAATACGCTGATTCGGTGAGCGAGTTCATTCGAAAGTGCATTGACGATGTCATTCCCATAGCAACAATTAAAACATTCCCAAACCAGAAACCGTGGATTGATGGCAGCATTCGCCTGAATCTGAAAGCGCGAACCACTGCTTTTAACCAGGGCAAGGTGACCGGAAACATGACCAAATACAAACAGTGGAGCTATTCCCTCCGCAAGGCAATCAAACAAGCTAAGCGTCAGTATAGCGACAAAGTAGAATCACAATTCAACGGCTCAGACACGAGGTATGTGGCAGGGTCTACAGTCAATCATGGATTACAAAAAGAAAACCAGCCCCATCTCAGACCAGGATGTCTTGCTCCCAGGCAGACTAAATAACTTTTTTTGCCCGCTTTGAGGACAATACAGTGCCACTGACACGGCCTGTAACCAAAACCTGCGGACTCTCCTTCACTGCCGACGTGAGTAAAACATTTAAACGTGTTAATCCTCGCAAGGCTGTAGGCCCAGACCGCATCCCTAGCCGCGTCCTCAGAGCATGCGCAGACCAGCTGGCTGGTGTATTTACGGACATATTCAATCAATCCTTATCCCAGCTGCTGTTCCCACATGCTTCAAGAAGGCCACCATTGTTCCTGTTCCCAAGAAAGCTAAGGTAACTGAGCTAAACGACTACCGCCCCGTAGCACTCACTTCCGTCATCATGAAGTGCTTTGAGAGACTAGTCAAGGACCTTATCACCTCCACCCTACCTGACACCCTAGACCCACTCCAATTTGCTTAATGCCCAAATACGTCCACAGACGACGCAATCTCAACCACACTGCACACTGCCCTAACCCATCTGGACAAGAGGAATACCTATGTGAGAATGCTGTTCGTCGACTACAGCTCAGCATTTAACGCCATAGTACCCTTGGGTAATGGGTCTCGACCCTGCCCTGTGCAACTGGGTACTGGACTTCCTGATGGGCCGCCCCCAGGTGGTGAGGGTAGGTAACAACATCTCCACCACACTGATCCTCAACACTGGGGCCCCACAAGGGTGCGTTCTGAGCCCTCTCCTGTACTCCCTGTTCACCCACGACTGCGTGGCCATGCACGCCTCCAACTCAATCATCAAGTTTGCGGACGACACTACAGTGGTAGGCTTGATTACCAACAACGTCGAGACGGCCTACAGGGAGGAGGTGAGGGCCCTCGGAGTGGGGTGTCAGGAAAATAACCTCACACTCAACTTCAACAAAACAAAGGAGATGATTGTGGACTTCAGGAAACAGCAGAGGGAGCACCCCCCTATCCACATCGATGGGACAGTAGTGGAGAGGGTAGTAAGTTAAGTTCCTCGGCGTACACATCACGGACAAACTGAATTGGTCCACCCACACAGACAGCATCGTGAAGAAGGCGCAGCAGCACCTCTTCAACCTCAGGAGGCTGAAGGAATTCGGCTTGTCACCAAAAACACTCACAAACTTCTACAGATGCACAATCGAGAGAATCCTGTCGGGCTGTATCACCGCCTGGTACGGCAACTGCTCCGCCCACAACCGTAAGGCTCTCCAGAGGGTAGTGAGGTCTGCACAACGCATCACCGGGGGCAAACTACCTGCCCTCCAGGACACCTACACCACCCGATGTCACAGGAAGGCCATAAAGATCATCAAGGACAACAACCACCCGAGCCACTGCCTGTTCACCCCGCTATCATCCAGAAGGCGAGGTCAGTACAGGTGCATCAAAGCAGGGACCGAGAGACTGAAAAACAGCTTCTATCTCAAGGCCATCAGACTGTTAAACAGCCGCCACTAACATTGAGTGGCTGCTGCCAACACACTGACTCAACTCCAGCTCACTTTAATAATGGGAATTGATGGAAATTTATGTAAAATATATCACTAGCCACTTTAAACAATGCTACTTAATATGTTTACATACCCTACATTATTCATCTCATATGAATATTTATATACTGTACTCTATCATCTACTGCATCTTTATGTAATACATGTATCACTAGCCACTTTAAACTTTTCCACTTTGTTTACATACCCTACATTACTCATCTCATATGTATATACTGTACTCTATACCATCTACTGCATCTTGCCATCTTTATGTAATACATGTATCACTAGCCACTTAAACTTTTCCACTTTGTTTACATACCCTACATTACTCATCTCATATGTATATACTGTACTCGATACCATCTACTGCATCTTGCCTATGCCGTTCTGTACCATCACTCATTCATGTATCCTTATGTACATATTCTTTATCCCCTTACACTGTGTATAAGACAGTAGTTTTGGAATTGTTAGTTAGATTACTTGTTGGTTATTACTGCATTGTCGGAACCAGAAGCACAAGCATTTCGCTACACTCACATTAACATCTGCTAACCATGTGTATGTGACAAATAAAATGTGATTTGATATCCCCCATAGTACAACAGTTGAGCTATTCAATTGCTTGGAGACGCCCAATTACCGTGACTAAACGGTCACGTGAAATGTGACTGCCGCCAAAAACTGGTGACTGCCGGTGTGGCGGTAATACGGTCTCCGTAACAGCCTCGTATCAAATCCAATTTTATTAGTCACATGCACCAAATACAACAGGTGTAGATTCACCTTACAGTGAAATGCTTACTTATGAGCCCCTAACCGACAGTGCAGTTAAAAAATATATGGATAAGGATAAAAGTAACAAGTAATTAAAGAGCAGCAGTATAAAATTACAATATATACATGGGGGTGCTGGTACAGAGTCAATGTGGAGACTATATACATGGGGGTGCCGGTACAGAGTCAATATGGAGGCTATATACAGGGGGTACCGGTACAGAGTCAATGTGGGCGGCAGGGTAGCCTAGTGGTTAGAGCGTTGGACTAGTAACCGGAAGGTTGCAAGTTCAAACCTCCAAGCTGACAAGGTACAAATCTGTCGTTCTGCCCCTGAACAGGCAGTTAACCCACTGTTCCTAGGCCGTCATTGAAAATAAGAATTTGTTCTTAACTGACTTGCCTAGTTAAATAAAGGTAAAAAAATAAATAAATATATACATGGGGGTGCCGGTACAGAGTCAATGTGGAGGCTATATACAGGGGGTACCGGTACAGAGTCAATGTGGAGGCTATATACAGGGTGGTACCGGTACAGAGTCAATGTGGAGGCTATATACAGGGTGGTACCGGTACAATGTGGAGGCTATATACAGGGTGTTACGGTACAGAGTCAATGTGGAGACTATATACAGGGTGGTACCGGTACAGAGTCAATGTGCCGGGTCACCGATTAGTTCAGGTAGGTAGAGTTAATTAAAGTGACTATGCATAGATGACAACAGAGAGTGGCAGTGGTGTGGAGAGGGGAGGGGCAATGTGTATAGTCTGGGTAGACATGTGACTAGATGTTCAGGAGTCTCATGGCTTGGGGGTAGAAGCTGTTTAGAAGCCTCTTGGACATAGACTTGGCGCTCCGGCACCGCTTGCCGTGAGGTAGCAGAGAGAACAGTCTATGACTAGAGTGGCTGGATTCTTTGACAATTTTCAGGGCCTTCCTCTGACACCGCCTGGTATAGAGGTCCTGGATGGCAGGGAGCTTGGCCCCAGTGATGTACTGGGTCGTTCGCACTGCCCTCTGTAGCGCCTTGCGGTCGGAGGCCGAGCAGTTGCCATACCAGGCTGTAATGCAACCAGTTACGATGCTCTCAATGGTGCAGCTGTAGAACCTTTTGAGGATCTGAGGACCCATGCAAAATCTTTTCAGTCTCCTGAGGGGGAATAGGTTTTGTGGTGCCCTCTTCACGACTGTCTTGGTGTGTTTGGACCGTTCTAGTTTGTTGGTGATGTGGACACCAAGGAACTTGAAGCTCTCAACCTGCGCCACTAAAACCCCGTCGATGAGAATGGCATGCTCGGTCCTCTTTTTCGTGTAGTCCACAATCATCTTCTTTGTCTTGATCGCGTTGAGGGAGTGTGTGTGTGGCCTTTAGCCATGACCTGCTGTACTTTTCTGTCTGACCTTCGACCCAGTAAATATGCGTACCTCATTATTCAGCATTCAGCTCTATTAGATATAGTTCTATTTCAACCATAGCGAAACCAATGGCCATTTTGTTAGAAATCAGATTAGCTCATTTGCTTTAAAGGAAAGAGTCACCCACTTTGAATGATATGCCGTTTTTGTGCATCTCTGAGAGATTTTCTATCAATTCCGGAGGTCATTTAATGTTTATCTGAGCCATAGCTGTTATAGCTGACCGAAATGCAGCCGCTATGATGATCTTTGCATTACGCATCACATAGAGATGCACAAAAAACAAAATAGCATTCAAAATGGGGGAGTTTTTCCTTTCAACATCAAAGCAGTGCCATAAGTACACTTGATTGAAAACCATGACCGCATATGGCCTTTGTACTGCAAGAAAACACCTTAAAATAACCTTATAATAACCTAGACAAAACCGGTCAATTCCCATGATTCAGAAAAGAGAGTACCTGTGACCTTTTGGTTTATAAAGACTCCTTCACAGCTCTCTCTCTCTCTCTGTCTCTCTCTGTCTCTCTCTGTCTCTCTCTGTCTCTCTCTGTCTCTCTCTGTCTCTCTCTGTCTCTCTCTGTCTCTCTCTGTCTCTCTCTGTCTGTCTCTCTCTGTCTCTCTGTCTCTCTGTGTCTCTCTCTGTCTCTCTCTGTCTCTCTCTGTCTCTCTCTGTCTCTCTCTGTCTCTCTCTGTCTGTCTCTCTCTGTCTCTCTGTCTCTCTGTGTCTCTGTCAGCTGTGACGTGAGGGTTCTGAATCACTCCAGCCTTTTCTCCCTCTCCCTCTCCTCTCGCTCTTCTATCTCGCTGCCTCGTTACCCAATCACTTAGCTGGAGTGGGCCGCCTTCACTCCCTCAAGTGCTTAAATGGCTATCGACAGCCATTTTCCCCGAGCCCCTACTTTTGATCTGCGCCGGTGGCGTCGTGACAACAACCTCAACGCAACTCCATTAGGCCTGGAACACATTCACTCTCCCCTGAAAGCTGCTGGGAGGTTTATAGATCCTGGACGTTACATCCTGTCTAAGCTGCTGGGAGGTTTATAGATCCTGGACGTTACATCCTGTCTAAGCTGCTAGGAGGTTTATAGATCCTGGACGTTACATCCTGTCTAAGCTGCTAGGAGGTTTATAGATCCTGGACGTTACATCCTGTCTAAGCTGCTAGGAGGTTTATAGATCCTGGACGTTACATCCTGTCTAAGCTGCTGGGAGGTTTATAGATCCTGGACGTTACATCCTGTCTAAGCTGCTGGGAGGTTTATAGATCCTGGACGTTACATCCTGTCTAAGCTGCTGGGAGGTTTATAGATCCTGGACGTTACATCCTGTCTAAGCTGCTGGGAGGTTTATAGATCCTGGACGTTACATCCTGTCTAAGCTGCTGGGAGGTTTATAGATCCTGGACGTTACATCCTGTCTAAGCTGCTGGGAGGTTTATAGATCCTGGACGTTACATCCTGTCTAAGCTGCTAGGAGGTTTATAGATCCTGGACGTTACATCCTGTCTAAGCTGCTGGGAGGTTTATAGATCCTGGACGTTACATCCTGTCTAAGCTGCTGGGAGGTTTATAGATCCTGGACGTTACATCCTGTCTAAGCTGCTAGGAGGTTTATAGATCCTGGACGTTACATCCTGTCTAAGCTGCTAGGAGGTTTATAGATCCTGGACGTTACATCCTGTCTAAGCTGCTTTTTGTCATTAGAAACAGAGGGTGAAAAATAAGTTAGAAGTCTCCCTCCCTTCCCTCCCTCCCTCCCTCCCTCCCTCCCTCCCTCCCTCCCTCCCTCCCTCCCTCCCTCCCTCCCTCCCTCCCTCCCTCCCTCCCTCCCTCCCTCCCTCCCAGCAGTGGAAGCCTCTCTATACCAGCTAGCTGTGGGGTAGGAGGAACAGCAGTGGAAGCCTCTCTATACCAGCTGACTGTGGGGTAGGAACAGCAGTGGAAGCCTCTCTATACCAGCTGACTGTGGGGTAGGAGGAACAGCAGTGGAAGCCTCTCTATACCAGCTGACTGTGGGGTAGGAGGAACAGCAGTGGAAGCCTCTCTATACCAGCTAACTGTGGGGTAGGAACAGCAGTAGAAGCCTCTCTATACCAGCTGACTGTGGGGTAGGAACAGCAGTAGAAGCCTCTCTATACCAGCTGACTGTGGGGTAGGAGGAACAGCAGTGGAAGCCTCTCTATACCAGCTGACTGTGGGGTAGGAGGAACAGCAGTGGAAGCCTCTCTATACCAGCTGACTGTGGGGTAAGAACAGCAGTGAAAGCCTCTCTATACCAGCTGACTGTGGGGTAGGAGGAACAGCAGTGGAAGCCTCTCTATACCAGCTGACTGTGGGGTAGGAGGAACAGCAGTGGAAGCCTCTCTATACCAGCTGACTGTGGGGTAGGAACAGCAGTGGAAGCCTCTCTATACCAGCTGACTGTGGGGTAGGAGGAACAGCAGTGGAAGCCTCTCTATACCAGCTGACTGTGGGGTAGGAGGAACAGCAGTGGAAGCCTCTCTATACCAGCTGACTGTGGGGTAGGAGGAACAGCAGTAGAAGCCTCTCTATACCAGCTGACTGTGGGGTAGGAGGAACAGCAGTGGAAGCCTCTCTATACCAGCTGACTGTGGGGTAGGAGGAACAGCAGTGGAAGCCTCTCTATACCAGCTGACTGTGGGGTAGGAGGAACAGCAGTGGAAGCCTCTCTATACCAGCTGACTGTGGGGTAGGAACAGCAGTGTGTCCACAGGGAAATCAGGAGCTGTTAGAGGAGTTTAAATGAATCTGTTTGACCCCCTCCCTCTACACCGCTACAGTATTAATGATTCCAATAACTAACAGTGAAGTGCTGTGGAGAATACAGCAGTCAGTCATCTCTCTGGCTGTGTTCCAAATAGCACCCTATTCCCTATGTAATGCCTTATTCCCTATGTAATACCTTATTCCCTATGTAGCACCTTATTCCCTATGTAGCACCTTATTCCCTATGTAGCACCTTATTCCCTATGTAGCACCCTATTCCCTATGTAGCACCCTATTCCCCATGTAGCACCCTATTCCCCATGTAGCACCCTATTCCCCATGTAGCACCCTATTCCCCATGTAGCACCCTATTCCCCATGTAGCACCCTATTCCCCATGTAGTCCTATAGGGCTCTGGTCAAAGTAATGCATTACACAGTGGATTCTGAAAGTGTTCAGATCCATTGACTTTTCTCACATTTTGTTACGTTACAGCCTTACTCTAAAATTGATTAAATAACCCCCTCTTTACTTAGTATGTTGTTGAAGCACCGTTGGCAGCGATTACAGCCTTGAGTCTTCTTGGGTATGACGGTACAAGCTTGGCACATCTGTATTTGGGGAGTTTCTCCTATTATTCTCTGTAGATCCTCTCAAGCTCTGTCAGGTTGGATGGGGAGTGTTGCTGCACAGCTATTTTCAGGTGTCTCCAGAGATGTTTGATTGGATTCAAGTCCGGGCTCTGGCTGGGCCACACACAGACATTGAGAGAGTTGTCCCGAAGCCACTACTGTGTTGTCTTGGCTGAGTGCTTAGGGTCGTTGTCCTGTTGGAAGGTGAACCTTCTCCACCAGTCTGAAGTCCTGAGCGCTCTGGTTTTCATCAAGGATCTCTGCACTTTTTAAAAATGTATTAGGCACTTTGCTCCGTTCATCTTTCCCTCCATCCTGACTAGTCTCCCAGTCCCTGCCGCTGAATAACATCCCCACAGCATGATGCTGCCGCCACCATGCTTCACCGTAGGGATGGTGTTGGCCAGGTGATGAGTGGTGCCAGGTTTCCTCCAGACGTGACACTTAGCATTCAGGCCAAAGAGTTCAATCTTGGTTTTAATCAGACCAGAGAATCTTGTTTCTCATGGTCTGAGAGTCCTTTAGATGCCTTTTGGGAAAACTCCAAGTGGGCTGTCATGTACCTTTTTAATGAGGAGTGGCTTCCGTCTGGCCACTCTACCATAAAGGCCTGCTTGGTGGAGTGCTGCAGAGATGGTTGTCCTTCTGGAATGTTCTCCCGTCTCCACAGAGGAACTCTGGAGCTCTGTCAAAGTGATCATCGGGTTCTTGGTCACCTCCCTGAACAAGGCCCTTCTCCCCCGATTGCTCAGTTTGGCCGGGAGGCCAGCTCTCGGGAAGAGTCTTGGTGGTTCAAAACTTCTTCCATTTTAGAATGATGGAGGCCACTGTGTTTTTTGGGGACCTTCAATGCTGCAGAAATGTTTTGACACCCTTCCCCAGATCTGTGCCTCGACACAATCCTGTCTCAGAGCTCTACGGACAATTCCTTCGACCTCATGGCTTGGTTTTTGTTCTGACATGCACTGTCAACTTTGGGAACTTATATAGACAGGTGTGCCTTTCCAAATAATGTCCAATCAATTGAATTTACTACAGGTGGACTTCGAATGAAGTTGTAGAAACATCTCAAGGAGGATCACTGGGAACAGGATGAACCTGAGCTCAATTTATACCATAAGAAGTATTGATGCTGTAACCCCTGCCAAAGGTGCTTCAACAAAGTACTGAGTAAAGGGTCTGAATACTAATGTAAATGTAATATTTGAGTTTCAGATTTTTAATACATTTTATAAAAAATAAAAAAGTTTTTGTGTTGTCGTTATGGGGTATTGTGTGTAGATTTGATGAGGGGAGAAAAACAGCCTTATTCTGAAACGGAATAAACTATAATGTAACAAAATGTGGGAAATAGTCCAGGGGTCTGAATACTTTCCAAATGCACTGTACATAAACACACACTCCTCACTACGACACTACATAAACACACACTCCTCACTACGACACTACATAAACACACACTCCTCACTACAACACTACATAAACACACACTCCGCACTACGACACTACATAAACACACACTCCTCACTACGACACCACATAAACACACACTCCGCACTACGACACTACATAAACACACACTCCGCACTATGACACTACATAAACACACACTCCTCACTACGACACTACATAAACACACACTCCTCACTACGACACTACATAAAACACACACTCCGACACTAAACGACACTACATAAACACACACTCCGCACTACGACACTACATAAACACACACTCCTCACTACGACACTACATAAACACACACTCCTCACTACGACACTACATAAACACACACTCCTCACTACGACACTACATAAACACACACTCCTCACTACGACACTACATAAACACACACTCCTCACTACGACACTACATAAACACACACTCCTCACTACGACACTACATAAACACACACTCCTCACTACGACACTACATAAACACACACTCCGCACTACGACACTACATAAACACACACTCCTCACTACGACACTACATAAACACACACTCCGCACTACGACACTACATAAACACACACTCCTCACTACGACACTACATAAACACACACTCCTCACTACGACACTACATAAACACACACTCCTCACTACGACACTACATAAACACACACTCCTCACTACGACACTACATAAACACACTCCTCACTACGACACTACATAAACACACACTCCGCACTACGACACTACATAAACACACACTCCGCACTACGACACTACATAAACACACACTCCGCACTACGACACTACATAAACACACACTCCTCACTACGACACTACATAAACACACACTCCGCACTACGACACTACATAAACACACACACTCCTCACTACGACACTACATAAACACACACTCCTCACTACGACACTACATAAACACACAAACACACACATAAACACGCACTACGACACTACATAAACACACACTCCGCACTACGACACTACATAAACACACACTCCTCACTACGACACTACATAAACACACACTCCTCACTACGACACTACATAAACACACACTCCGCACTACGACACTACATAAACACACACTCCTCACTACGACACTACATAAACACACACTCCGCACTACGACACTCCATAAACACACACTCCGCACTACGACACTATACATAAACACACACTCCGCACTACGACATTTTTACTCCATTTTCTTAATTCCACAAACAACAGCCTGATCAACTCTGTGTGTCGCCCTGCATGAGGTCAAGTGGTGGTCACACCAGATACTGACTAGTTTTCTGATCCACGCCCCCCTACTTGTTTCAGTTATCTGTGACCAACAGATACATCTGTATTCCCAGTCGTGTGAAATCCAAATGTTATAGTCTCTATTTATTTCAATGGACTTACGTGAATTGTAACTCAGTAAATTGTTGCATGATGCTTTTTTTATATTGTTGTTCAATGTGTGTCTAGGAAATAGAAGGCCGTTTGGAACACGGACTCTGTTAGTTGACTTTCCTCTTGTGGGAGGTGTTCTCCTCGCGCACAGTGCTACCACACTGGCGTTTAGCTGAACACCTCTGTCTGCGATTAGCTAACAGAGTGATGGGGGATAGAGAGGGAGGGAGGGAGGGAGGCGGTGTGTGTTTGAGGGCTTGTTGCGGGGGTGGTACGTTGCGTAACAGTAGAAATCAGTCCAGCTGTGTTTGGTATACATGTGCAACGCTCTCAGCTCCCGCGGCTCTTTACATATGTACTGTCTATTCTTGTCCCTGTCTGACTCTGTACTTGTACCCTACTCTATATCGTCTCGCTGTTGTTATTATACTGCTGTTCTTTAACTGCTTGTTACTTTTTACATTTCTTATTCGTATTTTTTTTAAACTGCATTGTTGGTTAGGGGCTTTGTAAGTAAGCTGTTGTATTCGGCGCATGTGCCAAATAAGATTGGATTTGTCTGTGTATTGGGGCAGCTATATACCAGTGGTCATAGAGCACTGCCTGATGGGAAGCTATATACCAGTGGTCATAGAGCACTGCCTGATGGGAAGCTATATACCAGTGGTCATAGAGCACTGCCTGATGGGAAGCTATATACCAGTGGTCATAGAGCACTGCCTGATGGGAAGAAAGGTCAAGCAAGGTAAAGAGCAGGGTTATAAAACTAACATTTTGTTTGTGTTTTGATTAACATGATGTTTACTTGCTGGCTTCGTGTCAACTAGTGAAGATGTTTCTGCGTAGTCCTTGTTGGCTCAGAGGTAACCTAATACATAACAACTTTTCAGTTGAGAATTCACTGAGATTATTTCTACTGAAATGTTTACCTTCTTGTGGAGTCAGTTTGACCTCTGGTCCTCCTAGACCTCTGATTGGTTAACTCTCTTTAAGGAGTTTTGCCAATACTCTATAGCAGGTGAAATAAGAACGTTGGCTGTTCTATCTGGTTGTCATCAACTACGGAAGCTGTTGCCATGGCAGCGTGGTTGTTGTGGTGCTTAGTTCTATAGCTAGAAGACTCATAAGTAGAATATTTTAGTCTTTATCTGTTGTGGTCTCGTACTGTCTCTTTGTAAGCTAGGGCCATCTACTATAAGTGCTGCCTGTCTTCCCAGTTGCCTACATGGTGTGTGAACTGCTGACTGCTCATTACTTGCAGATACAGTGGCTTGCTAAAGTATTCACCCCCTTGGCATTTTTCCTATTTTGTTGCCTTAAACCTTGGAATTGAAATAGATTTTTTTTTTTTGGGGGGGGTTTGTATCATTTGATTTACACTACATGCCTACCACTTGAAGACACAATTTTTTGTGTGTGTGTGACACAAACAAGAAATAAGACACAAAAAAACATAACTTTAGTGTGCATAACTATTTAGTCCATACTTTGTAGAGCCACCTTTTGCAGCAATTACAGCTGCAAGTCTCTTGGGGTATGTCTCTCTAAGCTTGGCACTTCCAGCCACTGGGATTTTTGCCCATTCTTAAAGGCAAACCTGCTCCAGCTTCTTCAAGTTGAATGGGTTCCGCTGTTTTACAGCAATCATTCCACAGATTATTAACTTAAAAGAACCACTCAAGTGTTGCTTTAGCAGTATGCTTAGGGTCATTGTCCTGCTGGAAGGTGAACCTCCATCCCAGTCTCAAATCTCTGGAAGACTGAAACAGGTTTCCCTCAAGAATTTCCCTGTATTTAGCGCCATCCATCATACCTTCAGTTCTGACCAGTTTCCCATACCCTGCCGATGAAAAACATCTCCACAGCATGATGCTGCCACCACCATGCTTCACTGTGGGGATGTTGTTTTCTGGGTGATGAAGGATGTTGGGTTTGCACCAGACATAGCATTTTCCTTGATGTCCAAAATGCTCAATTTTAGTCTCCTCTGAGTACCTTCTTCCATATGTTTGGGGAGTCTCCCACATGCCTTTCTGCCAACACCAAACGTGTTTGCTTATTTTTTTTCTTTAAGCAATGGCTTTTTTTTCTGGCCACTCTTCCGTAAAGACCATCTCTGTGGAGTGTATGGCTTAAAGTGGTCCTATGGACAGATACTCCAATCTCCGCTGTGGAGCTTTGCAGCTCCTTCAGGGTTATCTTTGGTCTCTTTGTTGCCTCTCTAATGTCCTCCTTGCCTGGTTCGTGAGTTTTGGTGGGCGGCCCTCTCTTGGCATGTTTGTTGTGGAATATTTTTCTTTCCATTTTTTAATAATGTATTTAATGGTGCTCTGTGGGATGTTCAAAGTTTCTGATATTTTTTTATAACCCAACCCTGATCTTTACTTCTCCACAACTTTGTCCCTGACCTGTTTGGAGAGCTCCCTGGTCTTCATGGTGCCGCTTGCTTGGTGATGCCCCTTTCTTAGTGGTGTTGCAGACTCCGGGGCCTTTCAGAACAGGTGTATACAGTATATACTGAGATCATGTGACAGATCATGTGGCTTAGATTGCACACAGGTGGACTTTATTTACTAATCATGTCACTTCTGAAGGTAATTGATTGCAATATATCTTATTTAGGGGCTTCATAGCAAAGGGGGTGAATACATATGCACGCACCACTTTTCCGCTTTGAATATTTATAATTTGTTTAAACAAGTCATTTTTCATTTCACTTCACCAATTTGGACTATTTTGTGTCCATTACATGAAATCCAAATAAAAATAAATTTAAATTACAGGCTGTAATGCAAAAAAATAGGAAAAATGCAAAGGGGGATGAATACATTTGCAAGGCACTGTGACTTGTTTTGGTAATCGGTGGCTGTATTGCAGGGGAAGTGACTTGTTTTGGTAATCGGTGGCTGTATTGCAGGGGAAGTGACTTGTTTTGGTAATCGGTGGCTGTATTGCAGGGGAAGTGACTTGTTTTGGTAATCGGTGGCTGTATTGGAGGGGAAGTAACTTGTTTTGGTGATCGGTGGCTGTATTGGAGGGAAGTAACTTGTTTTGGCATCGGTGGCTGTATTGGAGGGAAGTAACTTGTTTTTAATCGGTGGCTGTATTGCAGGGAAGTGACTTGTTTTGTAATCGGTGGCTGTATTGGAGGGAAGTAACTTGTTTTGGTGATCGGTGGCTGTATTTTTAACTTGTTTTGGTAATCGGTGGCTGTATTGGAGGGGAAGTAATTAATCGGTGGCTGTATTGGAAGTAACTTGTTTTGGTAATCGGTGGCTGTATTGGAGGGAAGTAACTTGTTTTGGTGATCGGTGGCTGTATTGGAGGAAGTAACTTGTTTTGGTAATCGGTGGCTGTATTGGAGGAAGTAACTTGTTTTGGGTCGGTGGCTGTATTGGAGGGGAAGTAACTTGTTTTGGTGATCGGTGGCTGTATTGCAGGGGAAGTGACTTGTTTTGTAATCGGTGGCTGTATTGCAGGGGAAGTGACTTGTTTTGGTAATCGGTGGCTGTATTGGAGGGGAAGTGACTTGTTTTGGTGATCGGTGGCTGTATTGGAGGGGAAGTAACTTGTTTTGGTGATCGGTGGCTGTATTGCAGGGGAAGTGACTTGTTTTGGTGATCGGTGGCTGTATTGGAGGGGAAGTAACTTGTTTTGGTGATCGGTGGCTGTATTGGAGGGGAAGTAACTTGTTTTGGTGATCGGTGGCTGTATTGCAGGGAAGTGACTTGTTTTGTAATCGGTGGCTGTATTGCAGGGAAGTGACTTGTTTTGGTCATCGGTGGCTGTATTGCAGGGAAGTGACTTGTTTTGGTAATCGGTGGCTGTATTGCAGGGAAGTGGCTTGTTTTGTAATCGGTGGCTGTATTGCAGGGGAAGTGACTTGTTTTGGTAATCGGTGGCTGTATTGCAGGGGAAGTGACTTGTTTTGGTAATCGGTGGCTGTATTGGAGGGGAAGTGACTTGTTTTGGTAATCGGTGGCTGTATTGCAGGGGAAGTGACTTGTTTTGGTAATCGGTGGCTGTATTGCAGGGAAGTGACTTGTTTTTAATCGGTGGCTTATTGCAGGGAAGTGACTTGTTTTGGTAATCGGTGGCTGTATTGCAGGGGAAGTGACTTGTTTTGGTGATCGGTGGCTGTATGGAAGTAACTTAAATCGGTGGCTGTATTGGAGGGAGTAACTTGTTTTGGTGATCGGTGGCTGTATTGGAAGTAACTTGTTTTGTAATCGGTGGCTGTAGGGTTATTTTTGTAATCGGTGGCTCTTTGCAGGGAAGTGACTTGTTTTGGTAATGTGGCTGTATTGGAGGGAAGCCTGTTTTGGTGATCGGTGGCTGTATTGGAGGGGAAGTAACTTGTTTTGGTAATCGGTGGCTGTATTGGAGGGGAAGTAACTTGTTTTGGTAATCGGTGGCTGTATTGGAGGGAAGTAACTTGTTTTTATCGGTGGCTGTATTGGAGGGGAAGGCTTGTTTTGGTGATCGGTGGCTGTATTGGAGGGAAGTAACTTGTTTTGGTAATCGGTGGCTGTATTGGAGGGAATAACTTGTTTTGGTAATCGGTGGCTGTATTAAGGAAGTCATTTTGTTTTGGTGATCGGTGGCTGTATTGCAGGGAAGTGACTTGTTTTGTCGGTGGCCATTGCAGGGAAGTGACTTGTTTTCCAATCGGTGGCTGTATTGGAGGGGAAGTGACTTGTTTTGGTGAGTGGCTGTATTGGAAAAACTTGTTTTGGTGATCGGTGGCTGTATTGCAGGGAAGTGACTTGGTAATCGGTGGCTGTATTGGAGGGGAAGTAACTTGTTTTGGTGATCGGTGGCTGTATTGGAGGGGAAACTTGTTTTGGTGATCGGTGGCTGTATTGCAGGGGAAGTGACTTGTTTTGGTAATCGGTGGCTGTATTGCAGGGAAGTGACTTGTTTTGGTAATCGGTGGCTGTATTGCAGGGGAAGTGACTTGTTTTGGTAATCGGTGGCTGTATTGCAGGGGAAGTGGCTTGTTTTGGTAATCGGTGGCTGTATTGCAGGGGAAGTGACTTGTTTTGGTAATCGGTGGCTGTATTGCAGGGGAAGTGACTTGTTTTGGTAATCGGTGGCTGTATTGGAGGGGAAGTGACTTGTTTTGGTAATCGGTGGCTGTATTGCAGGGAAGTGACTTGTTTTGGTAATCGGTGGCTGTATTGCAGGGGAAGTGACTTGTTTTGGTAATCGGTGGCTGTATTGCAGGGAAGTGACTTGTTTTGGTAATCGGTGGCTGTATTGCAGGGGAAGTGACTTGTTTTGGTAATCGGTGGCTGTATTGAGGGGAAGTGACTTGTTTTGGTAATCGGTGGCTGTATTGCAGGGGAAGTGACTTGTTTTGGTAATCGGTGGCTGTATTGCAGGGGAAGTGACTTGTTTTGGTAATCGGTGGCTGTATTGGAGGGGAAGTGACTTGTTTTGGTAATCGGTGGCTGTATTGCAGGGGAAGTGACTTGTTTTGGTAATCGGTGGCTGTATTGGAGGGGAGTGGTTTCACCTCTCCTAGGCAATTAGTGTTAGTTCTTTGGTCTCCCTTGGTTTCTCAATTGTAAGTGTCTTTGAAACAAAGACGGTTCTGCCGAGTTGTTCTGCCGAGTTGTTTGGGAGAGGAAGGCTCCATCCACACCACTCTCACTTGAGTACCTTACCTAGTTATTTACAGATGATCGCATTTTGCTCTTTTGTAGCTTTGTCAACTAAACTCAGCAAAAAAAGAAACGTCCTCTCACTGTCAACTGTTTTCAGCAAATTTAACATGTGTAAATATTTGTATGAACATGACAAGATTCAACAACTGAGATGTAAACTGAACAAGTTCCACAGACATGAAATGGAATAATGGAATAATGTGTCCCTGAACAAAGGGGGGGGGTGTCAAGATCAAAAGTGACGGACCGTCCAACTCCAAATCGATCCTGCTCCAGAGTACAGGCCTCGGTGTAATGCTCATTCCTTCGACGATAAACGCAAATCTGACCATCACCCCTGGTGAGACAAAACCACGACTCGTCAGTGAAGAGCACTTTTTGCCAGTCCTGTCTGGTCCAGCGATGGTGGGTTTGTGCCCATAGGCGACGTTGTTGCCGGTGATGTCTGGTGAGGACCTGCCTTACTACAACAGGCCTACAAGCCCTCAGTCCAGCCTCTCTCAGCTTATTGCGAACAGTCTGAGCACTGATGGAGGGATGTGCGTTCCTCGTGTAACTCAATCAAATCAATCAAATTTATAAAGCCCTTTTTACATCAGCTGATATCTCAAAGTGCTGTACAGAAACCCAGCCTAAAACACCAAACAGCAAGCAATGCAGGTGTAGAAGCACGGTGGCTAGGAAAAACTCCCTAGAAAGACCAGAACCTAGGAAGAAACCTAGAGAGGAACGAGGCTATGAGGGGTGGCCAGTCCTCTTTATAACAGAACATGGCCAAGATGTTCAAATGTTTATAAATGACCAGCATGGTCAAATAATAATAATCACAGTAGTTGTCGAGGGTGCAACAAGTCAGCACCTCAGGAGTAAATGTCATTTGGCTTTTCATTGCCGATCATTCAGAGTATCTCTACCACTCTGCTGTCTCTAGAGAGTTGAAAACAGCAGGTCCGGGACAAGGTAGCATGTCCAGTGAACAGGTCAGGGTTCCATAGCCGCAGGCAGAACAGTTGAAACTGGAGCAGTAGCACGGCCAGGAGGACTGGGGACAGCAGAGTCATCATGCCAGGTAGTCCTGAGGCATGGTCCTAGGGCTCAGGTCCCCCGAGAGAGAGGAAGAAAGAGAGAATTAGGGAGAGCATACATAAATTCACACAGGACACCGGATAAGACAAGAGAAGTACTCCAGATATAACAAACTGACCCGAGCCCCCCGACACATAAACTACTGCAGCATAAATACTGGAGGCTGAGACAGGAGGGGTCAGGAAACACTGTGGCCCCATCCGATGACACCCCCGAACAGGGACAAACAGGCAGGATATAACCCCACCCACTTTGCCAAAGCACAGCCCCCACACCACTAGAGGGATATCTTCAACCACCAACCTACCATCCTGAGACAAGGCCGAGTATAGCCCACAAAGATCTCCGCCACAACACAGCCCAAGGGGGGACGCCAACCCAGACAGGAAGATCACGTCAGTGGACTCAATCCACTCAAGTGACGCACCCCTCCTAGGGACGGCATGGAAGAGCACCAGTAAGCCAGTGACTCAGCCCCTGTAATAGGGTTAGAGGCAGAGAATCCCAGTGGAGAGAGGGGAACCGGCCAGGCAGAGACAGCAAGGGCGGTTCGTTCACCTTCACACTCCTGGGCCAGACTACACTCAATCATATGACCTACTGAAGAGATGAGTCTTCAGTAAAGACTTGAAGGTTGAGACCGAGTCTGCGTCTCTCACCCAGAGAGACGGGTAGGCAGACCATTCTATAAAAATGGAGCTCTATAGGAGAAAGCCCTGCCTCCAGCTGTTTGCTTAGAAATTCTAGGGACAATTAGGAGGCCTGCGTCTTGTGACTGTAGCGTACGTGTAGGTATGTACGGCAGGACCATATCGGAAAGATAGGTAGGAGCAAGCCCATGTAATGCTTTGTAGGTCAGCAGTAAAACCTTAAAATCAGCACTTGCCTTAACAAGAAGCCAGTGTAGAGAGGCTAGCACTGGAGTAATATGATCACATTTTTTGGTTCTAGTCAGGATTCTAGCAGTCGTATTTAGCACTAACTGAAGTTTATTTAGTGCTTTATCCGGGTAGCCGGAAAGTAGATTATTGCAGTAGTCTAACCTAGAAGTAAGAAAAGCATGGATTAATTTTTCTGCATTTTTGGACAGAAAGTTTCTGATTTTTGCAATGTTACGTAGATGGAAAAAAGCTGTCCTTGAAACAGTCTTGATATGTTCGTCAAAAGAGAGATCAGGGTCTAGAGAAACGCCGAGGTCCTTCACAGTTTTATTTGAGACGACTGTACAACCATCAAGATTAATTGTCAGATTCAACAGAAGATCTTTGTTTCTTGGGACCTAGAACAAGCATCTCTGTTTTGTCCGAGTTTAAAAGTAGAAAGTTTGCAGCCATCCACTTCCTTGTGTCTAAAACGCAGGCTTCTAGCGAGGCCAATTTTGGGGCTTCACCATGTTTCATTGAAATGTACAGCTGTGTGTCATCCGCATAGCAGTGAAAGTTAACATTATGTTTTCGAATGACATCCCCAAGAGGTAAAATATATAGTGAAAACAATAGTGCTCCTAAAACGGAACCTTGAGGAACACCGAAATGTACAGATGATTTGTCATAGGGCAAACCATTCGCAGAGACAAACTGATATCTTTCCGACAGATAAGATCTAATCTAGGCCAGAACTTGTCCGTGGAGACCAATTTGGGTTTCCAAAATCTCCAAAAGAATGTGGTGATCGATGGTATCAAAAGCAGCACTAAGGTCTAGGAGCACGAGGACAGATGCAGAGCCTCGATCTGACGCCATTAAAAGGTCATTTACCACCTTCACAAGTGCAGTCTCAGTGCTATGATGGGGTCTAAAACCAGACTGAAGTGTTTCGGATACATTGTTTGTCTTCAGGAAGGCAGTGAGTTGCTGCTCAACAGTTTTTTTCTAAAATTTTTAGAGGAATGGAAGATTTGATATAGACTGATTTTAGTTTTTTACATTTTCTGGGTCAAGGTTTGGCTTTTTCAAGAGAGGCTTTATTACTGACACTTTTAGTGAGTTTGGTACACATTCAGTGGATAGAGAGCTGTTTATTATGTTCAACATAGGAGGGTCAAGCACAGGAAGCAGCTCTTTCAGTAGTTTAGTTGGAATAGGGTACAGTATGCAGCTTGAAGGTTTAGAGGCCATGATTATTTTCATCATTGTGTCAAGAGATATAGTACTAAAACACTTGAGTGTCTCTCTTGATCCTAGGTCCTGCCAGAGTTGTGCAGACTCAGGACAACTGAGCTTTGGAGGGATACGCAGATTTAAAGAGGAGTCCGTAATATGAGCATGATCTTTACCTCAAAGAAGTTCATGAATGTATTACTGCTGAAGTGAAAGCCATCTGTCTTGGGGAATGCTGCTTTTTAGTTAGCTTTGCGACAGTATCAAAAATACATTTCAGATTGTTCTTATTTTCCTCAATTAAGTTGGAAATATAGTATGGTGGAGCAGCAGTGAGGGCTCTTCGATACTGCACGGTACTGTCTTTCCAAGCAAGTAGGAAGACTTCCAGTTTGGTGTGGCACCATTTCCGTTCCAATTTTCTGGAAGCTTGCTTCAGAGCTCGGGTATTTTCTGTATACCAGGGAGCTAGTTTCTTATGACAAATGTTTTTAGGGGTGCAACTGCATCTAGGTTATTGTGCAAGGTTAAATTGAGTTCCTCAGTTAACTATGGCAGTTGTTGTTGCCATCCTGTACCTGTTCCGTAGGTATGGTGTTTGGATGTACTGATCCTGTGCAGGTGTTGTTACACGCTTTCTGCCACTGCGAGGACAATCAGCTGTCTGTCCTGTCTCCCTGTAACGCTGTCTTAGGCTTCTCACAGTACGGACATTGCAATTTATTGGCCTGGCCACATCTGCAGTCCTCATGCCTCCTTGCAGCATGCCTAAGGTACGTTCACGCAGATCATCAGAGACCCTGGGCATCTTTCTTTTGGTGTTTTTCAGAGTCAGTAGAAAGGCCTCTTTAGTGTCCTAAGTGTTCATAACTGTGACCTTCATTGCTTACCGTCTGTAAGCTGTTAGTGTCTTAACGACCGTTCCACAGGTGCATGTTTATTCATTGTTTATGGTTCATTGAACAAGCATGGGAAACAATGTTTAAACCCTTTACAATGAAGATCTGTGAAGTTATTTAGACTTTACATATTGTCCTTCATAGACTTTGTCCTGAAAAAGGGGACATTTTCTTTTTTTTGCTGAGATTGTGTCTTTTCTACACCTGTTCCTCCCTCTGTATGCTTTACAGATGCTCCCCACTACTTGGCTGCAACACTTCTAATTTAATGTGTCCTGCGCGCACAACCCGTGTGGCATTCTGGGTGTCTTGACAGCGTTTGGAACTGCCTGTCCGTTGTCAATAACCCCGAGTTCATGTCAGCTTTTACTGCTTTTCAGTCCCTTGACTTTTTGGCCCTGATGGAGACAAGGATCCCCCCCAGAGAACACTGCTATTCCAGCTGCTCTCTCTTCTATGTTTTCTCTCACAGTCTGAGAGCATCTGGTCGTCACGGTGATGTTACAGGTCTACTTATTTCTCCTGAGAGGAGATGTTCTCTTTTCTCCCCCCACTCACCTGTCCAGCTCCTCATTTCAATTCCATGCTGTGATTGTCACTTGTCCACTGAAGATTAACATTATTGTCATCTATCGCGCACCAGGTGCCCTTGGAGAGTTCCTCAATGAGCTTGACACCTTGATAAACTCATTTACTGACGATAGTTCACCGGTCTTCATACTTGGCGACTTCAACCTCCCGACGGCTGCCTTAGATTAATTTCTTTGCGCACACTTGGCATTTTCTCAGCCAGCTTCATGAGGGTTCAGTTAACAGGTGTGTCTCGTTAAAAGTTAATTTGTGCGTTTAAGCCACTCAGTTGTGTTGTGACAAGGTAAGGGTGGTATAAAGGGATAAAGAATATGTACATAAAGATATATGAATGAGTGATGGTACAGAGCGGCATAGGCAAGATGCAGTAGATGGTATCGAGTACAGTATATACATATGAGATGAGTATGTAAACAAAGTGGCATAGTTTAAAGTGGCTAGTGATACATGTATTACATAAAGATGCAGTAGATATAGAGTACAGTATATACGTATACATATGAGATAAATAATGTAGGGTATGTAAACATTATATTAAGTAGCATTGTTTAAAGTGGCTAGTGATATATTTTACATCAATTCCCATTATTAAAGTGAGCTGGAGTTGAGTCAGTGTGTTGGCAGCAGCCACTCAATGTTAGTGGTGGCTGTTTAATAGTCTGATGGCCTTGAGATAGAAGCTGTTTTTCAGTCTCTCGGTCCCAGCTTTGATGCACCTGTACTGACCTCGCCTTCTGGATGATAGCGGGGTGAACAGGCAGTGGCTCGGGTGGTTGTTGTCCTTGATGATCTTTATGGCCTTCCTGTGACATCGGGTGGTGTAGGTGTCCTGGAGGGCAGGTAGTTTGCCCCTGGTGATGCGTTGTGCAGTCCTCACTACCCTCTGGAGAGCCTTACGGTTGTGGGCGGAGCAGTTGCCGTACCAGGCGGTGATACAGCCTGACAGGATGCTCTCGATTGTGTATCTGAGTGCTTTTGGTGACATCCCAAATTTCTTCAGCCTCCTGAGGTTGAAGAGGTGCTGCTGCGCCTTCTTCACGATGCTGTCTGTATGGGTGGACCAATTCAGTTTGTCTGTGATGTGTACGCCGAGGAACTTAAAACTTACTACCCTCTCCACTACTGTTCCATCGATGTGGATAGGGGGGTGTTCCCTCTGCTGTTTCCTGAAGTCCACAATCATCTCCTTAGTTTTGTTGACGTTGAGTGTGAGGTTATTTTCCTGACACCACACTCCGAGGGCCCTCACCTCCTCCCTGTAGGCCGTCTCGTCGTTGTTGGTAATCAAGCCTACCACTGTTGTGTCGTCCGCAAACTTGATAATTGAGTTGGAGGCGTGCGTGGCCACGCAGTCGTGGGTGAACAGGGAGTACAGGAGAGGGCTCAGAACGCACCCTTGTGGGGCCCCAGTGTTGAGGATCAGCGTGGTGGAGATGTTGTTACCTACCCTCACCACCTGGGGGCGGCCCGTCAGGAAGTCCAGTACCCAGTTGCACAGGGCGGGGTCGAGACCCAGGGTCTCGAGCTTGATGACGAGTTTGGAGGGTACTATGATGTTAAATGCTGAGCTGTAGTCGATGAACAGCATTCTCACATAGGTATTCCTCTTGTCCAGATGGGTTAGGGCAGTGTGCAGTGTGGTTGAGATTGCATCGTCTGTGGACCTATTTGGGCGGTAAGCAAATTGGAGTGGGTCTAGGGTGTCAGGTAGGGTGGAGGTGATATGGTCCTTGACTAGTCTCTCAAAGCACTTCATGATGACGGAAGTGAGTACTACGGTACACACTTGCGGTAGTCGTTTAGCTCAGTTACCTTAGCTTTCTTGGGAACAGGAACAATGGTGGCCCTCTTGAAGCATGTGGGAACAGCAGACTGGTATAGGGATCGATTGAATATGTCCGTAAACACACCGGCCAGCTGGTCTGCGCATGCTCTGAGGGCGCGGCTGGGGATGCCGTCTGGGCCTGCAGCCTTGCGAGGGTTAACACGTTTAAATGTTTTACTCACCTCGGCTGCAGTGAAGGAGAGTCCGCATGTTTTGGTTGCGGGCCGTGTCATTGGCACTGTATTGTCCTCAAAGCGGGCAAAAAAGTTATTTAGTCTGCCTGGGAGCAAGGCATCCTGGTCCGTGACTGGGCTCGTTTTCTTTTTGTAATCCGTGATTGACTGTAGACCCTGCCACATACCTCTTGTGTCTGAGCCGTTGAATTGAGATTCTACTTTGTCTCTATACTGACGCTTAGCTTGTTTGATTGCCTTGCGGAGGGAATAGCTACACTGTTTGTATTCGGTCATGGAGGTTATATACAGGGGGTACCGGTACCGAGTATGGTTGCATCACTGTATGGCAACTGTTCAGCATCCGACCATAAGGCGCTACAGTGGGTAGTGCATACGGCCCAGTACATCACTGGGGCCAAGCTTCCTGCCATCCAGGACCTATATACTAGGCGGTGTCAAAGGAAAGCCCATAAAATTATCAGAGACTCCAGTTACTCAAGTCATAGACTGTTCTCTCTGCTACCTCACGCCAAGCGGTACCGGAGAGCCAAGTCTAGGAGCCAAAAGGCTCCTTAACAGCCCCCAAGCATTAGACTGCTGAACAATTAATAAAATGGCCATCGGACTATTTACATTGCCCCCCTTTGTTTTTACACTGCTGCTACTCGCTGTTTATTATCTATGCATAGTCACTACCCCCCACCTACATGTACAAATTACCTCAACTAACTTGAACCCCCACACACTGACTTGGTACCGGTACCCCCTGTATATAACCTCCACACTGACTCGGTACCCCTGTATATAACCTCCACACTGACCCGGTACCCCTGTATATAGCCTCCACACTGACCCGGTACCTGTATCCCCTGCATATAACCTCCACACTGACCCGGTACCCCTGTATATAGCCTCCACACTGACCCGGTACCCCCTGTATATAGCCTCCACACTGACCCGGTACCCCCTGTATATAGCCTCCACACTGACCCGGTACCCCCTGTATATAGCCTCCACACTGACCCGGTACCCCTGTATATAGCCTCCACACTGACCCGGTACCCCCTGTATATAGCCTCCACACTGACCCTGTACCCCCTGTATATAGCCTCCACACTGACTCGGTACCCCTGTATATAGCCTCCACACTGACCTGGTACCCCCTGTATATAGCCTCCACACTGACCCAGTACCCCTGTATATAGCCTCCACACTGACCCGGTACCCCCTGTATATAGCCTCCACACTGACCCGGTACCCCCTGTATATAGCCTCCACACTGACCCGGTACCCCTGTATATAGCCTCCACACTGACCCGGTACCCCTGTATATAGCCTCCACACTGACCCGGTACCCCTGTATATAGCCTCCACACTGACCCGGTACCCCCTGTATATAGCCTCCACATTGACTCCGGTACCCCTGTATATAGCCTCCACACTGACCCGGTACCCCTGTATATAGCCTCCACACTGACCCGGTACCCCTGTATATAGCCTCCACACTGACCCGGTACCCACTGTATATAGCCTCCACACTGATCTGGTACCCCTGTATATAGCCTCCACACTGACCCGGTACCCCCTGTATATAGCCTCCACACTGACCCGGTACCCCCTGTATATAGCCTCCACACTGACCTGGTACCCCCTGTATATAGCCTCCACACTGACCTGGTACCCCCTGTATATAGCCTCCACACTGACCCGGTACCCCCTGTATATAGCCTCCACACTGACCCGGTACCCCCTGTATATAGCCTCCACACTGACCTGGTACCCCTGTATATAGCCTCCACACTGACCCGGTACCCCTGTATATAGCCTCCACACTGACCCGGTACCCCCTGTATATAGCCTCCACACTGACCCGGTACCCACTGTATATAGCCTCCACACTGATCTGGTACCCCTGTATATAGCCTCCCACTGACCCGGTACCCCCTGTATATAGCCTCCACACTGACCCGGTACCCCTGTATATAGCCTCCACACTGACCCGGTACCCACTGTATATAGCCTCCACACTGACCGGTACCCCCTGTATATAGCCTCCACACTGACCCGGTACCCCTGTATATAGCCTCCACACTGACCTGGTACCCCTGTATATAGCCTCCACACTGACCCGGTACCCCCTGTATATAGCCTCCACACTGACCCGGTACCCCCTGTATATAGCCTCCACACTGACCTGGTACCCCCTGTATATAGCCTCCACACTGACCTGGTACCCCCTGTATATAGCCTCCACACTGACCCGCTACCCCTGTATATAGCCTCCACACTGACCTGGTACCCCCTGTATATAACCTCATTATTGTGTTACTTTTTATTATTATTTTACTTTAGTTTACTTGGTAAATATTTTCTTAACTCTTTCTTGAACTGCACTGTTGGTTAAGGGCTTGTAAGTAAGCATTTCACACTAAGGTCTACACTGTTGGTTAAGGGCTTGTAAGTAAGCATTTCACTGTAAGGTCTACACTGTTGGTTAAGGGCTTGTCAGTAAGCATTTCACACTAAGGTCTACACTGTTGGTTAAGGGCTTGTAAGTAAGCATTTCACTGTAAGGTTGAATTGTTCACGGTAAGATAAGGTTGCTGTTGTATTCGACTGCATGTGACAAACATGTTTTATTTGATAAAGAA